>NC_092869.1:13462040-13575975 GCF_032062135.1 Pyxicephalus adspersus
TTTATGCTGATACCATACTAATTATCCAATTGACACTTGTCTTTTAGCAGTTTGCCCCATATGCCTTTCCTTTGGTTGCAATATAAGTAAAAGGTTGCCCATTAGGCCTTATGATTTTGTTTTCAGCCCTGGGTCAGGGAGAAGAAAATGCTCTGTCATATCTCCCCCTTATCTTAATATGTGGTCCTATATGTTACACATGTTGTATTACTTGATAGCAATTCTAAAATGCTTTATCAATAAAAATATTGAAATACAAAATATATTGTACATATTTTGCACAAATTGATGAAAACTTTGTGTACATGACTGATAGTGTGGGCAGTATATGTTGAACCTCCCTGTGGGAAAGGAGAGGGCATCAGTCTACAGGGTAGGTTGAGTGTCAGGAGGATGTAGACATCATGGTACAGTCAAATCTTTAGGTATTTTTTTAAATGATATAGATGTAACCTAGTATGAAGTAGGGTAAAGTATTGCAGGGATGGACTATGTTCATTATGGACCTCAATCCTGGACCAGATCCATTCCAAGTTTCCTGGGTCACCTAGGTTCTCCCATGGTTTTTGGATAGCTTTAAAAAATTAGCCTTATGTGTACTACTACATTATTTTTATATTGTCTATAATAATATTTATTTAAAATAGTAAGTTTTTGATTTATTTTACACATACCTACATACATACAGATTTCTCTACTCAGCTTAGCATATAAATACATGACCCACCAAAACAGCAGCCATTCTGTACAAACCCCATCACAAAAGACTTTATTTGCTTACCTAAATACTGATCAGTGAGTACAAAAAAAAAGTTAAAGGAGGTGGCCAGAAGACTTAAAAAATTACAAATTCTGATAACCTATCACAATGTCCAAAGCCTACAGGGGGACACTTATGTCCCACCTATCTTCTTATTTATCGATCTATAACCTTTATTCCAACAGACCACTGTTTCCACTAAACTTTAGCAGTGACAGTATTTACTGCCAAAGAAAAAAAACATACATTGTATACAGCGGTTGTAAAGTATACACACACTAAATGGAATTAGGGCTGCTGAGAAGTTCCTGGCTTTGCCCCCTTCCAGATGAAATAGAAAAATGAGTGTGGGGCATATGACAGCCCAATATCTTAGTATGTAACGGTGAAACTGTAAAACTGTTTTTTTCTTTTAGTGAGAAGCTGTGATGGCAGAGGCACAAGCAAGTTTCATGTTGTTGGAGTTACGGGGCCGTCATGAAGTTTTTGTTTCTCCAGGGAAAGGAAGGACACTTCTCCCTGAGTGTTTGTGACATTTTAGTGTGAATGTCCTTTGCTGATTTTCTCTGGACATATATATATATACTGAAGACTACAAGGCTGAATGCATGTATCACCATATCCTTTTTAGATCACTTTTGGCTTTTATTGTTTTTCATTTTGTGACATCATAAAAGCCTCGTCTTTAATAAATACTTCTTGTGTTGCTCTAAAGACATGTTGATTCAAGCTGTCCCCACTTTGGGACATACTAGTCATCAGTCACTGAATGCATCCTAAATGAGCATACAATGCATCTGTGAAACATGCACAGTTTATGTGATGAAATTTATAGCCTGTGGAACTAACAGCTTGTCAGCCATAGAAGAAAGCAATTTGTGTTTTAGATTAAAAGATAGCCACAACCAGGACATAACCCTGACCCAGACTTGTTCATACCAGATGCCATGAATGCATTTCGCCACGCATTCTTCTACATTTTTGTCACCATATATGCACAGGAAAGGAGAAAATATGTTTAACACAACATTATTAAAAATATATATACATATGAAATATATGGGGAGTATTAGAGGAAATAGGTACGCTAAATTATTAGTTTATAACTAAATGATGATTCACAATATAATGGGGTTTGTTTAATATCAATAATAAAAGGGAAAAGTCAACCTCAGTAATCCAAGAGAAAAAAAAATACACAGCTTATCCGGAACAATAACATAATTCAATATTGACATTTATTTGAATTAGTTTCACCATAGATCAGCACTAGGACAAAACAGATGAAAACCCATTGACGTTTAGCATACTATTGGAGGATCATTATCTAAAAGGCGATTGTGATATTGTGGAAAGTATTTAGTGTGTGACATTGTGGAAAATATTTAGAGTGTGATATTGTGGAAAATTTTAGGTTTGGATTTCCCCTTAAAGTTAACAAAAGAAACTTTCTTCCTGGGTAAGATCTGTGTGCAAATTGAATCTTTTCTAAAATGAACAAAGGATCCTCCTGTAAGATCCTTGTGCTAATCCCTACCGCTGTAATAAGTTATACCACTTGATGTTTTGTATTGACAGTGAGTGTAGAGCTGGTGAAATATTTAAATACTGTATATAGTTTGTTTAGGTAATTAGGAGCTTTGTATGTCTACAGTGTTTCTCGTGTTGTGCCACAGTTTATACATTTAAATATATTGCTTTAAAGTAAAATAAAATTTAAATGAACATTTATTTTTTATATATCAGTAATATAATATTTTTACCTTTTCACATATATACAATGTGATTCAGTTTGTACAGTCAATTGTCACTGTGTTTCTAGTGGTTTTGGGTTTTTCACTGATATTTATTCATTAATGTTTGGGAAATGTGGGAGTCTGTCAGCAGTCACTAATGCCCACTTACCATTGGGGAGGTTTATAGATTTTAGTTATGCTCCATAGTGAAATAATTTCTTGTATTGGAAATGAAGTTGACTGTGCAAGTTCTGGTTTTCTTGGTCATTGTTTTCTCGAAGCCCTCAGGTCAATATTAAGTTTAGTTTTCACAAGCATCAGAGTAAAAAACAAGTCAAGCACAGTAAGCCTTCAGCAAGACAGTCTTCTGTGGCTTGCCCCATGTGTTTAGCACATGTTTACTTTGCCTTTTCATTGACTTGTGTAGATGAATTAAAATGGCTGAAACAGTGCATAGCAAAAGTAAAGATTAAAGCAGGTTAGCACTGATCTTTATAACCCAATAAAAATCCAAATGTGATTTTTTATGAATGTTTAACGTTATATATTTTATTATAATTATAATTTATATTTATCTAATAATTGCACAAATTGTCTAATCAATATTTTTTTTTATATTTTTACCCTTTAACTTTGAAAAAAACTAAAATTAGATTTTCATACTGCAAATGTCATGTACACTGCTCCTGTACTCCCCTCTGTTTCCCATATGTTACTCTCTGCCTATTATTTAACCCAGTTTTACTAACAAAACTTTTCAATGTAAGGCTGTACAAAAGACAAAAATGGTTGTGGAACATACAGTACAGTAGACACTTTTTAGACAAAGCAAAATGTTGCATGATATTTATAAATGTGATTGTGCATTATGATGCCTGCAGATCCTTATTATGCTGTCAATAACCCTTCACTAAAATTCACAGGCAACTAGTGTCCAGTTGCCTGAATAAGGTACTTTAATTAGCTCTACAACATATTTTTTTTTCATTAAACACAAAAAAACTTTTGTTGGAAGCTGAAGTACTGGTTACACTTTATAGACCTTGTTTGTTATATGTGATGTTGGGAACCATTTTATGTCACTTACCATATGTCCATAAACATATTGAGTTTACCAAAACCCCATTTCATCTGTTGCCCTTGTTTTATTTATGCACACATGACTGAACCTAAACAGAAAGAAACATGTTTTTTTTTCTGGCTGAGTAGAGCTCATAAAAATATTGGGCGCAAACCAGCATACCAACATTGCAACATCAATTTTAATCCCTCTACGCAATAAATGCAGACCAAAAAGAGAAACTGAAAAGATAGTAAATCCAACTGCTTACAAAGAAAGACAGAATAAACACATTGCAAAAATAGTATTTTTTTTTCTCCGTTTTCTTCTTTGGCTGGTTGTCTGGGGCTTTTCTTTGCGGTGTGATGTCACCCAGAACTGATGTTGCTCCCATGCCAGAACAACCTAGGAAGGGTCAGAGCATCGTGTCAGAGTGTTAAATATGCACTTCATTGCCACTATGACAGAAGAAGACAGCAATCCATATCTGGATTGGATGTAGGCTCTCGTGTCCTGGGTTTAATTATTTAAATACCTGTTGAAAAAGAAACAACAAAAAAGCATGATGTCTATATACTTACATATAAAGATACAAAACTCAATACAGGTCTTCTGCATACGTATACAAAGAAAGAGGGGTTTTCTAGCAAAGATCATTAAATAAATCCCATTTTTTGTCTGTAATAAAGCAAGATGTACAAAGTAATCCTAAACATATGTTCCATTATGTCAATGGATTTCCCTCTTTCAAAAAGTGAGAAACAAGTAGAAGGTCTCGCATTTCGCCCGAATGAGTTTTTTTTTAGTGGGAGATGGAGACACATCCTAAAATGACAGTATGATAACAAAAACCTAATTATTACAAATAGGTCATTTACAAAGAGTCCATTACCATATGTATCTAATGTCATACAGTTACCCTATAAAGGAAGAGAAATAAAAAATTACACACAATACCTCACAGTAGCAGTGCTTAGGCGTAAATAGGTTTATCAAGTACAGAAATCAGGATCTAGGAAATTGATGTAGAAGAATGTCCTATATGAGTACATAAATAAATATGTATTTATACATGTATAATGTCTCCAATATTATAGGAGTTGCAAACAATAGGAAAAATGCGTCCATATAGGACATTCTTTTATGATGTGTCCCCATCTTTAACCTCCAGAAGCTTCATGCGTGCCTAATATGTTTTAAGAATATTTCGGACTTTTTTTTAAGCTAACAAACAAATTATGATTTATTTATGTCTTTGCCAGAAAATGTTGTATACTCATCCAGAAGACCTTAACTGAGTTTTGTATTTTTATATTCATTTTAGGGGTTAGCATTTAACAAACCCAGGGATTGTAAGAATCCCCTCTCCTTTTCCCATGAATATATATTTAATGTGGGGATTAGCACCAAATGGCAGGCTGGTAATAATAATGCAAACAAACAAAACCTTCTTCCCTTGCAGTGGTAGTGTCAGCAACACAAAAATCTTTAAACAAAAAAAATAGCCTCCCGGCTAGCAAAACACAGATGACTGGAGCTGGCTTCCCTACCAGCACTTTACTTCTCCCTGGTACAACTGAGGAACTGGCTCACAAAGACACGACATGAAAAAAAAACACAAATTGTAGCCTCCTGGCCCTCTACCAGATCTAATCTGTGGGAGACCTACTCCCAGCTCATAGGGTCCACACAGCCTTTGCAGCTCGGAGTTGAAAATGATAAATTTGACCAATTCTGGTCATAATAGTGAAGAATTCTGAGTTGGACCTCCTAGACAGAATTCAAATTTTTAAAAAAAACATTTTTGATTAAATAAAAACACTAAAAATGTATTTACAAACTTTAGGAACATTTATTTTTCTCTGATTCCCTTTTCCTCTATTTGTGCTGTGAAAAAAGGCAATTTTTTAATCCACAATAGGAAAAGTTGCTTGTGCAGTAAGGGAACTAAATACTGCCATTTCACTTTGTAAACATAGATGTAAACATAAATGTTTTTCTCCCATTGTTGGTAATATTTGTATTACTAACACTTGTTTTTCTGTTATCAATACAAAAAACAGAAAAATATTTCTGTTGAATATTATTTTAGTGAAAAATCACTAGCAATGTTTTTTTTCCAAAATGACAATTTTAGTAACTTTAGCAACTTTTTCTTTTTTCGGTTGTGCTAATTGTGCTGTTGATGGTTGTGGTGGTGGCATGGCTTATCCTTGGAATCAGGTAAAGGTAGGTGAAACAGGTCACCAATACAGAATAGTCTAATTTTAAGGAACATAAATCGCTTCACACTGGTGGCAGACAGTGTAGTCTGGTTTGGAGCGAGAATTCCACGTGCTTCACTGCAAACCTTGGCCAAACATCCTGTTTCTTGGCCCTGTATGAGAAACAGCAAAGGCAAACTTTATTAGCAAGAATGGGTCAAAAATTGTCTGGGTGTAACTGGAAATAAATGCTGTGATGAACAGTGAAACTATGAGAAAAAATTGTGAACTGTATTAGCAACATTTAGAAAATTGTGTGTAACTGAAAATACTTGCTGTGATTTCATTTTTTTTAATCCTATCTTTAAGATTGGTTCCTGAATAGCAGTAAAAAAAAATAGATGCTTGTCAAGTACTGTATTCACTTATTTATTTATTATTTTTAAAACTCAGCAGAAAATGGCATCTTGGGAACCACACTCTGACCCTATCTGACCCAGAATCACAGCAACAAACATACATGAGTTGTCTGTTGAAGAATAACATGGATCACAAAGTACTTGTTAATCCACAAATGTTGAAAGTAAGCTGCAAATTCCAATGTTCAGGATCTATATATTTCTCCATAGTGGTAAACATCCAATAGCAGGGTACAACATATCTAAACCTTAACCATTCATTGTTTTTGCAGCTAGAGGGAAATGTGTTTTTAAAACATTGCACAACACTGTATATGTATCACCAACACAGATAATATGGATATTTAGTACAGAGCTCATTAACTTTGGTAAAAAATGGTATCCATCTTGGAACACCCTATTGTAAGCAGGTATTGGATTCAACACCCATTCTCTAACAAAAAAGAACAATTTTGTATGTAAAAGTACAGTGGACTAAAATAAGAAGTTTGTACACAGAATTTCCATTAACAGAACAATAGGCAAGTTTTATAAAATGATATGATTTTTGAGTCATTATTGTTAAAATTAGGCAAATGTTGGAAAGCTGGCAATGTTTTTTGCAAAATGGGAACCTAATTGCAATCCCCTAAATTATGGTCTTACCAGAGTAACCATGTGGGCAGGGGGACATGTGAAAACATGTTCCATAAAAAAAAAAGAATATTTAAAATAGATATTTAGTTTATTAATAAACCAAAGTATGGACAGGAAACCCATTTTTAGAGCAGCATATTGATTTTCAATTTAATTGCAAACCACCTATTTGGTGTTTGTTCACTAAAAACACTTTTGTTTATCTGACAATTTTACTTTTTTTTCCTTTACAGAAATAACTTTTTAAATTTTTTTCATTTTTCCACAACACCCCCAGCAGATTTCAGGACAATATTATGTTATATGTTAGGTGCTTTGCACATACCTCAAAGTCAAAAGGCAGCTTTAAAATGTGTTTTCCTTTACTTGACTTTGGTTTACAGAAAAACAGCCTGCATTTTTTTTAATTTTTACTTTGCTTCCACAGGCCCTATTGACCTTGTCAGCAATTTTGGTTGAAATACTATCTTCAGGGACTTTGCGAGAAAATAAAACTTTGGTGACTATCTTTGAAAAACTGAATTTACCCATCACTGCCCATTGGCATACAATATATTACAGATTTATAGGAAGCTTAGCGATCCTGTAAATGCAAGTGTGTACATCCGTCCTTATATAATCGCTGACAGCCAAAACCTCTCTTGAGACATAGTAGTACTTTTACTTTCAAGTCATTTGGATATGAATTATGAAGTTTTGCAAAATGTTGCACAATGGGGCTTGTGGGCTTTTTAGTTATTATGGCCAGAATGTGTTCCCAATTCCTATTGTATGCTTTGTTTTCTCTATATATAATTTGACACATGTGCAGCACATTTAGTAAATCACCTTTGCTGTTTTACAATTAAATTAATTTTTTACCTTAAGGTCCTAGTGCCTTTAACAGTTTACTGCGCATGCAGGGAGTATTAGTTCACTATTCTTTAGTATGCTCTAGCCCTGTAGATTGTAGAGTGATGGACTGCATTTTTTTTTGTACCCATTTGTTTTACAGTTCAGAGAACCAAGTCCTTTAAATTTTTGTGTTTCATCAACAAATATTCCATTGTTTAGCTGCTGATCCCTCCATACCCCTGTCCTTTCCAAGTTAACTGCAAAAGCCCAAAACATGCAAAGCCTGAAAATTGGCCATAATTTTAATTTGGCCATAGTTCCACTTTAGGTTTAAAAAAAAAATTGTAATGCATATTGTTCCCCTGAAGACAACTGCTTTATTCTCAGCAAAAGTGGAGGTTCTTGTAATCCTTGACCAGCTTTGGTAGTACAGACAAGTGTATCAAAACAGAAAGTTGTTGGCCTAGGGTAATGACACAACCAATAAAGTCTAAAATATACTACTGTGTAAAAAACTGAAAATTTAAAAAAAATATATACCAAACAATACACTTCTATAAAAGTGCAAGTAAATGTTATGTTATGTTGCATTCCTTTGTTTGAAGTGGCAGGAAATCGAAACTCAGTAGATGCATACACGCTAAAAGCACAATATCACAACAAGAAAAAAAGGATCATCTCGGCAAAATGCTACACAGCCATCTGCTGTAAAGCTGCGCAATAAGCTTTGTTTTACATGTTGGCATTTGAACATCGCAACATTTCTGCCAAGTCTTTCTTTCTTGCTTAAGAATGTCTGGCCACACACTAAACAGTTTCCTGCAAACATTTTCACATCCTCCATTCCTTCCTCCCTTACACGGCAGATCCACATAAAAAAAAAGTTATGAATGAGCATTTACCATGGATCTCTAGTCACATATCCATATAATGTTGCATGTGTTTGTTGCTTTATATTCTGTGGACTAAGTTAAGTTAGATTATTTGACAAATTATTATGTCGCCATAAAGCAATATGTTATCCATTTATATATTAGACTAATATGTATCATTAACAAATGTGAATTTAAAAATTAAGATAATAGATACCATCAATAGTTCAAAATGTACAAATCCTGCATTCCACATGTTCCTAATTTGAATGTTCAGACAAACATAAACTACACATGTATAATAGTATAGGCCAGCACAGTGGCTCAGAGGTTAGCACTCTGGCTTTTGCAGCGCTAGATCCCAGGTACGAATCTAGGCCAGGGCACTATCTGCATAAAGTTTGTAAGTTCTTCACCTGTTTGCTTGGGTTGGGTTTTCTCCAACATTCCAAAACGATATAGATAGGTTATTTGGTGACCGGCACACACACACAAAATTGACCTTAGACTGTGGTAATGATATATGAATATAATGGTACATTAGAATGTGAGATGGCTAGTAACATGACTATGGACTTTGTAAATGTGTAATGCCTAATATGTTGGCGCTATATAAATACTAGTTAATTATAGTATGTACATTTTAGCCATTTTTTGTTTGGTATAGTCCAGGGATAAAAAAGAACTTTTTTCAGGCTTCATAACTGTCTAAGCATTCTTTGGGGAGACTTTACCCAGTCAGCAAGTGAGGGAAAGTATATATTGGCTATTTAGTTATTGGCTATTTAAACATCATCATAAAGCAGATCTCAACCTTAAATCAGAACCTAAACCATACGTGACCCTTCTATCCATGTTCCAACAATGGGTGCTGCCATCTTGCTTCTCTTCTTCCTACTACATGCTATCATAAGTCATCTCGAAATGGCTGGAGCACAAGAATAGGAGAGCCTTAAGAAAGTAGGTGACATGACAGGGTGAACAACGTTTACAGAGATGAAATGGTTAATGAAAAAAATGTGTAGGTAAAAGGGGTCTTACCTTTTAGACTGAGAGTGGGCAGGAGGGGGAGTGTCCACAGCAGTTTGGAAATCAAAGGTGAAGGTCATTTGAGACGAGGATCTGGAAGACCAAAGTTCACCCACTCTGTGTTTTGTTGCATAGGTGGGTGATCGTTGGTGGGGGGGGGGGATATGAGTAAACAATCTTTTCTACCCTAGTGATGTTTAGTTGTGCCAGGATGAGGTAACTGAGTTCATTCATCCTGGCACGAGCAAAGGAAGCTGGGATTGTCGGGCTTAATTGGATAAAGAAAGTCATTCTGTTTTTTTTGAATTTTTAAGGGGGGGTTGTGTTTTTTGAACTTTTTAAGTGCTGGGTGCCATTTTAAACACAACAGCTTCTAATTCCCTCTTTTTAAAATGGCACCTAGGCTCATTAGCACCAAGGGAACCCAATGGCATACAGCTCTGGAACCATTGCCTTTCATTGACAGTTGGGTTCAGAGCTGTTAAAAAAATTTTTTTTTTTTCTTAAATTATTTATTTCGTATGTGTTTTTTATTTTAAACTTGTTCTTTTTTTATTTTTTACAGGTTATCCGACAATGACATTATGAATCATAATGTCATTGTGGGATTCCTGGACCGTGGGAACTTTGCGGTCACAGCTAATTGAAAGCAGGTGCCTTCAATTAGCTGTAACCGCAGGCAATACAAGGGCAATAGAGGTTGAATGGAGATACTATCTCCATTCATACCTCTACTGCTCTGTGATTGGCTGAGAAATAGGAAACCCTGATGACAGCTCAAGCATCATCAGGGTTTCCCTTTCCTCAGCCAATCAGGGAGCAGAGCAATCAGCGGAGCTTTACTATGCTGACAGCTCTGCTCCACTGATCGTTTCTGCAGACCTAGAGGAGCTGTGACATGTATTCTGTATGTGTAATACATGTCACAGCTCCTCTAGCTGTGACATGTATTACAGGATTTCCTTTTTCTCAGCCAATCACAGAGCATTAGGGATGAATGGGCACAAACACAGTTAAAAACAGTTAAAATACACAAACACACACATTAAAAAAAAAAAATTTAAATTAAAGCCTTGTCCTATTTTTTACTTATATTTTAACCCTTTCAGGGAATGAGTAAGGGGATTTATGTACCCCTGTACTCATTCCCCAGGGTGGGGCGGTGGAGATCTGGGAGTCTCCTTATTAAAGGGGCTTCCAGATTCCAAAGTCCTGCTAAAAATGTTTATAAAAGCCCCCATTGTTTTCAATAGAAGCTTTCATAAAAGCTAAAAAACGTTTGAAAAAGCCTCCATTGAGTTCAATAGAAGTGTTTTCCCGCGTTTATCCAGCGTTTGAATTTTTTAAATGTTGCAATCAACGTTTAAGATAACGCTCAAAAACGTGCCTGAAGGAAACGTCCTGGTGTAGATTAGCCCATGGGAATTCAGTCTGTGTAGACTAAAGCTGCATACACACGTCCAATAATTATCGTTAGAAACGGCCGATGAACAACCGATTGGCCAAAAAAAAAGTGACCAAGGACGCCGACGAACGAGGATTGTCGTTGGAAATGAACGACCGCCACGGTGGATCTGATTGGCTGACGATCTTTCACTATCTATCGTGTGTACAGTATCGTGTCATTCAGTGATTGTGCATGTTTCTGCGGTACACTTTCTCCTTTACATGTCCCACCCTGCATCGTTCAAACGATTGTATCTAGTGTGTGAACACTGTTGGTGGATTATATATGAATGATCATATTGTTACAGCATGTACAGAATTGTGCACAACACAATATGATTGTTCAAGTATAATTGTTCATAATCGTTGATCGGTCGTAATCGTTCATTTTATAACAATAATTATTGGAAGTGTGTACCTAGCTTTAGCCTAAAATTGATTTGACAGGTGCTCTTTATTCTTCATGTGAAGTACAGGGGTATGTAATAGTGTTATGTATCTTTTTATAACGTATCTTTTTATGTATCCTTTTATAATGTATCTTTTTACATCTGTTTGGAGGCTGTAGAAGCTCCACACAGTGCTGAAAAAAAACAGAATTTTTCCTCCCATTGACTTTAATGGTGTTCGGCTTTGACATTCGACCACCCGAATTTTTTTGCTATATTCGAGCGAATAGCTGCCGAATCCAATAGTGAGCTATTCGACCAACACTACTTAAGACCATATAAAAAACAAAGAAGTAGTTCTGTAACTTTTTTATTATTTGAAAAAAAAGTACAAACTGGAATTTCCCATGCAGAATTTCTAGTAGTGGTGACAAGAGTAATATACATTTTGTTTATTATGACTTCATAAAAGAAAGAAATTAGTCATCAATCCAGAAAATCTGACATTGATAGAAACTGTAAAAAATAGGTGTTTGAGTGGGGTGAAAGTCTGGGAATAAAAAGAAGCAGTTATAGCAAATAGACCTCAAATATGAAAAAATACCCCATATCATAGACCCCAAAAGGCAAATGTCCAATTCAATCATACAGTTTTGGAAACCTTGTCCCACTCTTAAAGGTAAGTGCCAGTATAGTTCTTGCAGGTCTTAAATTTTAAGGTTTTTATTTGATAATCATAATGTGCCATTCAAGATTAAATCATTAGAGATGCACAAACCCAGTAAGAGATAGAAAATTGTGGTGCGATATTTGTTGCATATATTAACCAGGATTTAAAATCTAGAATAGAATCCTATTATCATATCATTAAATACCCATTTAGATCAGTATGATGAATTAATGTACAGTTGAATGTACATTGCACATACACTATCATGCAAACAAAACACATACACTATCATAAAGAAAAAGAAGAGAACATGAGCGAGGGAATACGTGGAGAAGAGTCGCTAGCACATTTCATTATTCCCTAAGGCAAAAGTACTGAACTCGGGATACAAAACTGCTGGGGGTTGAGCGTCATATCCAGCCACAGGGAGTCCTTAAATGTAAATTTCTCACATTAATTATATACATTCTAATGTACCAGTAGCTACAGAATAAGATCCATTTTACTCTTTTTTAATTAAGTTAAAGATCCCCCATGTTTAACAGTTTTGAGTGCTTTTCCAGTTAAGTTGTACATTTCTTGGTGCTGGTGTTTTTGGAGTCAGTAATGATCTGTTCTGTCTGTTTTTATGCTGTGAATTGTTTATAATCTCCCCCATCGTTACAATTTTTTGTTCATAAAAAATTGTGGTATTATATAATATATTATATAATATATAATATATTTTTTTAGTGTAGCTGATCTTGAGGCTAGCTCCAGGTTTTAAGTTTAAACAAATCTACCTGTACATTCACAATGCATGTATTCCATGTTTTTGTATTCAACTAAAAAAGAATAACTCTTAGCTGGCTCTCTAGTGGTGGCATCAGAAAGCCTCACCATTCCTGCTACACTTCACTCTCTGAATACTTGGATTGTGGATCTACAGTTGGATTTGTTTAATCAGTCTAGTTTGTGCCCTTGTGAACATCTTGTGTCTTCCTTCTCACACTTGTTGGGGTGAGAGTGACCTGATAAGAAGAAAGTTATGACCCAATGGGTCATGCGAAAGAGACAACTAGTAATATACAAAATATAATCTCATACTAACTATTGCAAGTTTTTTTTCACATTAAAATGTAACAAGGGGGTTTGGTCAAATTGAGCTAGCAGTGGTCATGTAACAGATTGATTAGTTAAGTGTACAAGTGTTAATTCCAGATATCATAGAATTAAGTGCCAATGCTGACATTTTCTGGATATGAGTAAAGAAATGCCAGCTTCTCCCTGCCTGACTCTTCCCAGTTTGATGATATGGTTTTTTGATATGAAAATGGGCATTCCCTGAGTCGTGTGATCTTACTGCTGGAACTATTGCATTACTGGACCATTGTGTGCATCCTATAAAGATAATTACTAACTAATAAATACTAACTAAGATATGTACTAACTTTAAATTAAGCAGTGCTTGAGTGTTTTTTGAAGTTCTTTACCCGTTCCTGATACTTGTGGCCTTACAAATACAAATGTCTCTATAAATTAATCCTATAGTATCATACTAGGTTAGCGATGGCGGTAAGGTGCGACACCTTACTGCCATCGCTAACCTAGTATGATACTAGGGTTAATTTATAGAGACATAACCTAATCTTTTAAATTATGTTGGTGGAACAATAACATTTTGTGTTTTTAAATTTAACTCTGGTTGCCCTTCAAAAGCCTGGCTTTCCCTCTCTCCTCTTCTTCTCTTCCTCCCACAGATACACGTCATGAAAATACAATGTAATTGATGAATGTGCTAGTCCCAGCTGCTTCCTCAGGGGATAGAGAGACCCATACCACATCTAGTACATAAGAACAAATAATAGAGAAGATACATAATTAATAGAACCATAAAGTAAACTAAATTGGCAGACATTTAGATATTTCTAAATCATGAATAGGAGGAACCATATTGTTCTCTGAGGTTAATAAGGTACTATAGTTCCTGGAGGAAAAAATCTAAGCTTAGGAAAAAAAATCTGTCAAATGCTTAAAAAAAATATTAATTTTACCATGGTGTTGTAGATAAACAGATCTGTATAGACATTGTTATAATAATCGAGGGATTATATGCACCAGAGTTACATCCTAATAGAATAAGGTACTGAAATGCATTACCTATCTACACAGGTGTGTTAGTATAAGATCTGGGAACCAATATTCATACAAGGATGGAGGAAAAGAGCCTATGTGGGGCTGTAATAGGAAGAATTAGTGTGAGTGTGAATTTTATACATCTTAGGTGAGGATGAATTAAAATAATAAAAGCAAGTTTGAATAATAATTAGTGTTTGCAGAATGTACAAGAAAACTAAGTAAAAAAGCACCTCAACTATTTTCTCTTGCAACTTATTAATTTACACAGTTTCTGCAATATCCTGCACTGTGTAACACAACAGCTTGTACCTTGCATTTTATTCAATATAGTACAACTACTATATTTTATCAACTACCCTCACTAAACTAACAACAATAACAACAAAATAAAGTTTATCCTTGCCTGACAGCAATAAAATCATCAGCCTTTAATGCAAGCACCCACACAAGGTTATTTGCTTATTTGGTTTATTTGCTATTTGCAAATTATTTAGAGTATGTCTAGATGTGTTGTAGGTATCTGAGCATCTGTCCATAGGATGGTAAAAGTACAAAAATAAAGTAGTAAATATTATTGCATGGAGTAAAACATTTGTAAGCTCTTTTTTAAAAAGATTGGTCAGAACAAATCCTTTTGTATTTTAGGTATACTGAGCTCATCAGATGCTGAAGTTGTATCCATTTCATTGCTCACTCCCGTGTGAAACTTGCACATACTGTAAATACACAAATCAATAATTTCCATAGTTAATCAAAAGTAGATATAGTGTATTTGCAAAACAATAAGGAAAATTGATGGCAAAATGAGTAGCAATTAAGTTATGAAACGATCTTTGTGCAGTTAAGTGGTACTTGCTATCTTCACCACTGGAAAAAAGGTCCATTCTCTTTTAATTGTTTACATTTTTCACCTGATATTTTGTAATTGTTCTGTACAAATCTGAATCATGCTGCAATACCTGATTCTTACAGATCTTGCCCGAGACTGTGACTGGACAGTAAAATGGAAAGTAGCAGACTATTTTTAAGCAAAAAATTTTAGTACCAGCAAATTAACAATTTTATATTTTTACCCTTACTTGCTCAAGCTAAATGTCCTATTAATTCCTTCCTCTAATGCCTACCTTTATCTTTTTATTTTTATGTAAACTTGTTTTCTATTGTTTTGTTTGTTTTTATACTGTATTTATAAAAGTATAAAAAAAAATGTATGAAACCCCCTATTTTTTCTGTAAGCAGATTTTTTTTTAAATTACAGTTTAGTAAATGTTATGTTTCTTTAAGTTTCTTAAGTTCTCAAGAACAATTTTTGGTTATAATATTGTTATGTACATGTCCATGTCATACCCCTTCACAGCAATTCTTTAAAGTTTTTATTGGATCAAAAAACATGGCTAGAAAATCTTAGGTGAAAAAGGTAGATAGCATTTGTCACCTCCGCATCCTTTGCTGACCAGGATACAATGGGCCTGATTGATCAAAGCTCTTCAAGGCTGGAGAGGATATAATTTCATCAGTGAATCTGGGTGATCGAGCAAATCTGGAATGGATTTCTTAAAAGTCATTTGCTAAAAAATGTTTTGAATCCTGGACCAGATCTACTCGAGGTTTGCTGGATCACCCAACTTTACTGATGAAAGTGTATGCTGTCCAGCCCTGGAGAGCTTTGAAAAATCAGGCTCAATGCGTGGATATGCAACCATAATTCATCTTAACTTGGGGGTGTGCACTTTGGCACATTTGCCTTGCTTTGTATGATAGAGGACCAATGTCCCAGAACCACAAATTGGGCTTTGGCAGACAAATGCTAAAAATGTGTAAAACTTTAGTTTTACATTTTTCAAAAATAAAGCATAACAATAGATAGAATGGTCAATGATGCCCAGAATGATCTGCAGGGTGGCAATAGGCAGGTGACAAGCTGCTGACTCTTTCTTTCTTTAGTAATGGTCTTCACTATGGCCCCTGCTGGTGGAGTATGAACTTATCCAGCTATTACTTCAAGTAGGAAGTCTTTGGGAGTTACTTGCTAATCATAACCATGCCTAGATGTGGTTTTAGTGATTAAGCAAACTCATTATTAGAACCTGAAAAAAGGAAATATTCATTTGTGTAAAGATAGGTGTAGGGAATGTAAAAGATGCGTAGTTAGAAAATGTAGGCAGAGGTTGTTACCATGAGGTAACTAGTGTAAGATCAAAATCAGTACAAAGAGAAACACATGGTAGCTTGGATAGGTTGTAAAACATCTTTACCTTTACAGAAAAAAACTAAAAGTCCAATTGAATGTGATTAACTACTACCAGAAATGTTATTCATTGTGTATATAAAAAAACAATATTCTATCTAGCTTGTTGGTTTCTTACCCTATTTTGAGCACAGACAGAGCAAACCTTAACATCTACTCCTTAAAAAGAATCTGTAGTTTGCCTATACTAGAAAAGTTGCATGTGCTCTCATACTACCTATATCTGTTGCTAGAGATGCCTGTTTAACGTTCAAAGCTGTGCACATTTCTGTTCCCACTTGAATCAGGCCTAGGGGCTGGCTGCTAATGTACTACTTGCTGTGTCCTAGGGCTGTATAGGGCTATAGTACTTGCTGAAACTACTTCCTGAGGGAGCCGATTCCACATTTTACCAGACCTTACAGTGAAGAATCCCTTCCTTATCCAGAGCTTAAACTTCTTTTCCTCCAGACACAAAGAGTACCCTCTTATTCTTTGTAATGATCTCAAAGTGAAAAATTGGGAAGAGAGTTCTCTATATGGACCATTTATATATTTATACAGGGTGATCATATCCCCCCTTAAACATCTCTTCTCAAGGGAGAATAGATTCAGTTCATCTCTCCTCATAGCTGAGCTCCTACATTCCTTTTCTTAGTTTAGTTGCTCTTCTATGCACTCTCTCGAATTCCACAATGTCCTTTTTGTGAACTGGTGCCCAAAACTGGACTGCATATTCCGGATGTGGTCTGACCAATGCTTTGTACAGGGGAAGGATTATGTCCTCATCTGATGTCTATTCATCTTTTAATACAAGAAAGTACTGTGCTAGCTTTAGATATTGCAGCTTTGCATTGCATGTTGTTATTAAGTCTATTATCTACCAGAACCCCCAGATCCTTTACCATTTCTGACCCCCCCAACCGTATTCCCCCTAGATAGTATGAAGCATGCATGTTGTTAGCTCCCAAGTGCATAACTTTACATTTATCTATATTAAATATCATTTGCCACTTGGCTGCCCAATCAAACAGTACATGCAGGTCTGCTTGTAGACCCTAGACATCCTGTATGGACTTAAGTCTATTACATAGTTTGGTGTCATCTGCAAATACAGAAATTGTACTTTTAATCCCAAACTCTATATCATTTATAAAGTTGTTAATCAGTAAAGGTCCCAACACTGAACCCTGAGGTACACCACAAATAACCTTAGACCATTCAGAGTATAAATCATTAATTACAACTTTGTGGATACGGTCTTTAAGCCAGAACTATTTACATTGGATTGACTTTTCTAAATCTATTGACCCTAACTTGCATATTAACCGTCTGTGGGGTACAGTGTCAAATGCTTTAGCAAAGTCCAAGTACACTATATCAACCGCTACTCCACTGTCTACATGTTTACTTACTTCCTCATAAAAAGTAAGTAAATTTGTTTGACAACTTCGGTCTTTCTTGAAGCCATGTTGATTATCACTTATAATATTATTTTCTAACAGAAACTCCTCTATGCGGCTCTTTATTAAACTCTCTAAGACCTTTCCAATTATGGACGTTAAACTAAGGGGTCTGTAGTTATCTGGTAATGACTTTGCTCCCTTTTTGAAGATAGGAACTACATTGACCCTACGCCAATCCATGGGTACCTTGCCAGTGACTAAATAGAAATAATGGCTTTGCAATAACTGAGCTCAACTCTTTGAGGACACATAGATGTATCCATCTGGTCCTGGTGCTTTCTTAACCTTAATTTTTCCCAGCTGTTTCTCAATCATATCAATTTTGAGCCATTTTGACTCTTTTAAGGCAGTGACATTGCTATTATGAATAGCAACCATTTATCATCGTAGTGATATCCTTTAAGAGGCCTACATGCTCAGATCTAATCTTTTTGCTATTATTATATTTTTTTTAAAAATTGGGGGTTTGCCTTACTTTCCTCTGCAATCTGTCCTTAATTTTGAAGTTTTGCACATTTTAATTCTTTTTTAAAACATTTGTTATATTCTTCATTTTTATATATTTGGAATGCTCTTTTCTTGTTCCTTATGGCTTTTAAAACATCAGCTGTGAGCCACATAGGTTTTAATTTAGCCTCTTAAACCAATTACCCATTGGAATATATTTTTCAGTGTGCTTTTGTAGAACAGACTTGTAAGAATTCCATTTCTGTTCAGTGTTCTTTGAGAACAATATTTTCTCCCAGTTCAAGTCATTTGCTTTCTTAAATATAAATGTTTTCATTTTTCCTGTTTTTGCGTTCTGTATACAGCTTACATTAAATTAAATCATATTCTAGTCACTGCTACTCAGATTCTCTTTTATTTGCACATTTGTCATAAGCTCTGCATTGTTGGAAAGAACTAGGTCCAGCAGAGTATCATTTCTAGTTGTGGCTTCTATAAACTTTACCATAAAGTTATCTTGTATTAAATTCACAATTTTCCTGCCTTTTGATGTTCCTGTAGTGCCATTACTCCAGTCAATGTCAGGGTAGTTGAAATTTTCCATGAATAAAAGACTTTCAGATCAAAAGTATCGGTGGTCCACGGTTGTTTATTGACATTGCTAGACCTCAACACCTAGTTGACTCCTGTCACCTGCTCAGTGTCCTAGGTCTAACATCATGCAACTAATTTTCAGGTAGTGCTGTGTGGAGTAATCTTTCAGACAGAACCTGCATTTTTCAAACACTAAAGATTAGCCAGTGTCAGTAGCGTGGAACAACTGGAACTTTTCCTCTCCCAAGTTAGTACTGCTGATACAAATTACTTTTTTTTAGCTGAGCTCTTACTAGTGAGAAAAGTAAGAGTACACTTTACCACTAACTGCTAGCATAAGGCGCACCTAACCACTGGCCACCAATATAAGGAAGCGCTTCAACACTAATCATGAATGAAAGGAGACACTTTACCATTTACCACCAAAGTATCCAGGAATATTAGATGGCACTTTACTACTGTCCACTGACAAAAGATCAGCTGCAAATCCCAAGGAAAGGGCATGTCCCCTCTGAATATAAATATATTAAGGCACTTCTCCACCAGTGTTAAAGGACACAACATTATTACCAAAAAATGAAAGGTAGCATTTCCCCCCTGACTATAAATGCAAGGAGGAACTTTATCACTGGCCAAAAAAAAATGTCAAATGGCGTCTCTCCCCTACTCACTGTAAGGCAGCATATACATCCTGACCTTTTGTTGCAAGGGAACTCTACCCCACTGATTAAAATTTTAAGGCATCGCTACAAAATTTCACCACATACCACCAATGTAAAGTAACACCTCAACACTGACCACAAATGCAAGGAGTACTGCAAAATGATGACTAGTGTAAAGGACCACTTCTTTTCTGACTGCTCATGCAACAATTTAAAGTTTAACTTCTTCCAATATACACCCATTTGAGGGGACCATTCAGCACTGACCACCAATATAAAGGTAAACTTTAGCACTCTCCACCAATGGTGGAGAGTTGTCTGACAATATATTAGGACACTTCAACCATCAATAGGAGCACTTTTCTACTTATCAGTAATGTAATAAGGCAATACACTGACCAGAGAGCAGGGCAGTCATTTCTTCAATGACTGCCGATGTAGGAAGGCTCTGTAATAGAGGTCACATATAAAAAGCACTTATCCACAGATTACCAATATTAAAGAAGCACTACACTGGTCACTCCATGCACTGTATACCTCTGATATACTTCTTTTTTTTTAGGCTGTACTGTCCATTACATAGTTCCAACTGCTCTGCTTGCTAAGCTATTCTGTACACTACATAATCCTAACCAAAGTATTCACTGTAATAAAAGTTGCTATCTGCTAAGTACTCCTCAGCTATTTCAATATTTGAGTAGGCTGAAACAAATTGTTAGCTCTGTTTATAAACATACCCCTCAATACACACTTGTTGCTCAGCGCAATGTAGTCACAGACTTTAATTAGATTTCCTTCTTTACAAGCTCTTCCCCAAATGTTCCAAAAGACCTTGTGGTTTTCCGGAAAATGGCAAGCAAAGTGACAGCAGGCAAATAGGATTTTTGTGTGATGGACAGTGTCCAGAAGGCAGCATAAACAACAGTAAAGCAAACAAACAGTTTCTGCCGTCAAAACAGCAGGAAAATGCATTGCTATTTAATGTACGCACCCCTATTTATTGTAACCAGCGTTGCATACTATGTTAACGCTATAAAAATCCTGTTTATTTATAAAATATATAATAATAATAATAATTGCTAGCTGGCATCATGACCTGGATGACATGTGTTAGGAAGGCCACCCATAAAGTTGTGGTTTTCCAGAAAATAGCAGGCAATATGACAGGAGGCAAATAGGATTGTTGCATGATGGCAGCATAAACATTAGGCACCATAAACATTAGGACATTGAGAACATTGAGACATTGAGGGTGAACTCAACCCACTAGCAACAGTCTCTGCTGTAAAAATAGCAGAAGAATGCATTGCAAATTAATGTACGCACTCCTATTCAATTTATATAGCTGCATAATTTGTTTACGCTAAAAAATTCCTGTTCATTAACCACCTGGGCATTACACTGATGTCTGGATTTCTGTACCAAAAGCGGTACACTGTTTTTCATGAATTTTTTTTTTCAATTGTAGACCTGTAAGTTACAGAAATATGTCTGAACAAGGGTCTAGTATATATCATGAATATAAAAAAAAGTTTGAAACACACAATCATGTAAAAAAAAAAAAATGTACTTATAATAAGATTAAATAAAAAACACAAAAATCAGCTTAACCCCCCAGCGTTCTAATTCTGTCAGTTTTTTGATGCAAAAAGTGATCCTATTTTTTTTGCATAGAAATTTTTTTTTATATTGTGGGCTTGTAATTCTTAGGATTAACTCCCCGGTATGATAATTATATTTACTTATTATATTATAATCATAAATTATAATATAATACATAATTATAAATAATAATTTAAAAAAATAATGAAATAATAGACAACAATGTAATCTAAAAATAAAATATAAAATTAAAAATGTACTTTTATTTTTATTTCATGTTGTGTGGTGTTTTTGTACTGTAAAAACCATTTAAAACCAGATTACATTGTAATCTGCTTTTAAATTTCCCTCCCTGACACACCCCCATACATCACCACTCACATCACCCGGAAGATGACTCATCCTCCCGGGGTGATGTGAGTGGGGGATTTCCCTGCCTGCTCACAGAGACGCTGCTGCTGCTGCTCGCATCTCCAGAGAGATGCAAAGCACAATGTAGGATTTCTGCATTGTGTTTCACATCTCACTACAGATGCCAGCAGCAATAGCAAATTTTTTATTGCTGCTGGAGGAGCTGGGGGGACCGGGTAAGTATTTTCTTTCAGTTGTAATCAGATTGTCATACAATGTATGACAATAGGATTGCAATATAACGTTTGTTTACATTTTTAACCACCTGAGAAAAGTTCGGGTTTAACACTTTTTGCAAGTGTTTTTACCCCGAACTATGTCGGGTTTAAGGGCCAGGTAGTTAATAATAGTAATTGCTAGCTTTCATCATGACCTGGATGACATGTGTTAGGAATTCCACCTATAAAGTTGTGGACAAGTAGAGCGCTGACATGATGCAAAAAGGATGGAGGACCAGAGGCTAAGCGTGGGTCAGCTATCGCCACGGAGACCCCATTAGTAAGTGTCATGGAGAGCTGGGTGTAGTGCATCATCCATGCCAGCCAGAAGTGTGTAAAACAATTTTTGTGAATGGAGTACAGGCAGGCGGCAGCAGGAGCAGACGGTGGGTCCTGAGACGGAGCGTGTACTGCATTGGTAACTGGCATCCAGAGCTGGGTGTAGTGCATCATCAATGCAACCCAGAAGTGTACAATTTTAGTGAATGGAGCACTGACAGATGGCAGCAGCAGCAGGAAGAGGCAGTGAGCCCTGAGATGGAGCGTGGACCGCAATGGTAACTGGCAACTAGAGCTGGGTGTAGCGGATCATCAATACCACCAAGAAGTGTACAGTTTGACTGAATGGAGTACATACAGGCGGCAGCAGCAACAGCAGAAGGAGGAGGCGGTGGGCCCTGAGACGGAGCAAGGACAACATTAGTAACTTGCATCTAGAGCTGGGTATAGTGCATCATCAATGCCACTCAGAAGTGTACAGTTTTAGTGAACGGAGTACTGACAGGTGGCAGCAGCAACAGAAGGAGGAGCCGGTGGGCCCTGAGGCGGAGCAGGGACTGCACTGGAAACTGGCATCTAGAGCTGTGTGTAGTGCATCATCAATGCCACCCAGAAGTGTACAGTTTTAATGAATGGAGTACTGACAGGCGGCAGCAACAGGAGGAGGCGGTGGGCCCTGAGACGAAGCAAAGACCGCATTGTTATACGGCATCTAGAGCTGGGTGTAGTGCATCATCAATGACACCCAGAAGTGAACAGTTTTAGTGAATGGAGTACTGACAGGCGGCAGCAAAAGGAGGAGGCGGTGGGCCCTGAGACAGAGTGTGGACAGCATTGGTAACTGGCATCCAGAGCTGAGTGTACTGCAATGACAATACCACCCAGAAGTTTACAATTTTAGTGAATGGAATACTGACAGGCAGCAGCAGCAACATCAGGAGGAGGAGGCGGTGGGCCCTGAGATGGAGCGGGGACTGCATTGGTAACTTGCATCTAGAGCTGGATGTAGTGCATCCTCAATTGCCACCCAGAAGTGTACAATTTTAGTGAATGGAATACAGACAGGCAGCCCCAGCAGCAACAGGAAGTGGTGGTGGGCCCTGAGACGGAGCATGGACCGCATTGGTAACTGGCATCTCGAGCTGGGCGTAGTGCATTGACAATGCCACCCACCCAGAAATGTCTAATACAATTTTAGTGAATAGAGTACTGACACGCAGCAGCAGCAACAGCAGAAGAAGGAGGAGGCGGTTGGCCCTGAGACAGAGCAAGGTCCGCATTGGTAACTGGCATGTAGAGCTGGGTGTAGTGCATCGTCAATGCCACCCAGACATGTAAAATTTTAGTGAATGGAGTACATAAAGGCAGCAGCAACAGGAGGGAGGAGGTGGGCCCTGAGACGGAGCGTAGACCGCATTGGTAACTGGCATCCAGAGCTGGGTGTAGTGCATCATCAGTGCCACCCAGAAGTGTACAATTTTAGTGAATGGAGTATTGACAGGCTCTAGCAGCAACAGGAGGTGGTGGTGGGCCCTGGGACGGAGCGTGGACCGCATTGGTAACTGGCATCTAGAGCTTGGTGTAATGCATCATCAATGCTACCCACAAGTGTACAATTTTAGTGAATGGAGTACTGACAGGCGGCAGCAGCAACAAGAGGTGTTGGTGGGCCCTGAGAAGGAGCAGAAACAGCATTGTTAACTGGCATCTAAAGCTGGGTGTAGTGCATCATCAATGCCACCCACAAGTGTACACTTTTAGTGAATGAAGTACTGACAGGCGGCAGCAACAGCAGGAGGAGGAGGAGGAGGCAGCAGCAGCAACAGGAGGTAGTGGTGGGCCCTGAGCCAGAGCGTGGACTGCATTGGTAACTGGCATCTAGAGCTGGGTGTAGTGCATTGACAATGCCACCGACCCACAAGTGTGTAGTACAATTTTAGTGAATGGAGCACTGACAGGCGGCAGCAGCAACAGCAGGAGGAGGAGGCGGTGGGCACTGAGAAGGAGCAGGGACCGCATTCTTAAATGGCATCTAGAGTTGGGTGTAGTGCATCATTAATGCCACCCACAAGTGTACAATTTTAGGGAATGAAGTACACACAGGCGGCAGCAGCAACATCAGGAGGAGGACGCAGTGGTGGGCCCTAAGACGGAGCGGAGACCGCATTGTTAACTGGCATCTAGAGCTGAGTGTAGTGCACCACCAATGCCACCCAAAAGTGTACAATTTTAGTGAATGGAGCACTGACAGGCGACAGCAGCAGCATGAGGAGGCGGTGGGCTCTGGGATGGAGCGTGGACCACATTGGTAACTGGCATCTAGAGCTGGGTGTAGTGCATCGTCAATGCCCCCCAGAAGTGTACAATTTTAGTAAATGGAGTACTGACAAGCTGTAGCAGCAACAGGAGGTGGTGGTGGGCCCTGGGACGGAGCGTGGACCGCATTGGTAACTGGCATCTAGAGCTTGATGTAATGCATCATCAATGCTACCCACAAGTGTACAATTTTAGTGAATGGAGTACTGACAGGCGGCAGCAGCAGCAGCAGCAGCAACAAGAGGTGTTGGTGGGCCCTGAGAAGGAGCGAGAGCATCATTGTTAACTGGCATCTAATGCTGGGTGTAGTGCATCATCAATGCCACCCACAAGTGTACAATTTTCGTGATAGGAGCACTGACAGGCGGCAGCAGCAACAGCAGGAGGAGAAGGCGGTGGGCCCTGAGAAGGAGCGGGGACCAAATATTTAACTGACATCTATAGCTGG
This sequence comes from Pyxicephalus adspersus, assembly GCF_032062135.1. Classification (NCBI taxonomy): domain Eukaryota; kingdom Metazoa; phylum Chordata; class Amphibia; order Anura; family Pyxicephalidae; genus Pyxicephalus; species Pyxicephalus adspersus. The sequence goes on from NC_092869.1 coordinate 13,486,884, forward strand.
GTGTAGTGCATCATCAATGCCACCCACAAGTGTACAATTTTAGTGAAAGGAGCACTGACAGGGGCCAGCAGCAACAGCAGGAGGAGGAGGCTGTGGGCCCTGAGAAGGAGCGGGGACTAAATTTTTAACTGTCATCTAGAGCTGGGTTTAGAGCATAATCAATGCCACCCACAAGTGTACAATTTTAGTGAATGGAGCACTGACAGGCGGCAGCAGCAACAGGAGTAGGCTGTGGACCCTGGGATGGAGTGTGGACTGCATTGGTAACTGGCATCTAGAGCTGGGTGTAGTGCATCGTCAATGCCACCCACAAGTGTACAAATTTAGTGAATGGAGTACTTACAGGTAGGAGCAGCAGGAGGAGGAGGAGGAGGAGGCAGCAGCAGTAGGAGGAGGAGAAGGAGGCAGGAGCAGCAGGAGGAGGAGGAGGCAGCAGCAAAAGCAGCAACAGGAGGTGGTGGGGGGCCCTGAGATGGAGCGTGGACCGTACTGGTAAGTGGCATCTAGAGCTGGGTGTAGTGCAATGACAATGCCACCCATCCAGAAGTGTGTATTACAATTTTAGTGAATGAATACTGCCAGGCGGCAGCAGCAACATCAGAAGGAGGCGGTGGGCCCTGAGACGGAGCGGGGGCCGCATTGGTAACTTGCATCTATAGCTCGGTGTAGTGCCTCATCAATGCCACCTGGAAGTGTACATTGTACATTGTTGATTTTAGTGAATGGAGTACTGACAGGCTGCAGCAGGAACAGGTGGTGGTGGTGGACCCTGAGATGGAGCGTGGACCGCCTCGGTAACTAGCATCTAGAGCTGGTTGTAGTGCATCATCAATGACACCCAGAAGAATATGATTTTTATGAATGGAGTACTGACAGGCGGCAGCAACAGAAGGAGGCGGTGTGCCCTGAGACAGAGTGTGGACCGCATTGGTAACGCATCTAGAGGTGGGTGTAGTGCATTGACAATGCCACCCACCCAGAAATGTGTAATACAATATTAGTAAATGGAGTTTTGAAAGGCGGCAGCCGCAGCAGCAGGAGGAGGCGGCAGCGGGCCCTGAGATGGAGCGGGGACCACATTGGTAACTGGCATCTATAGCTGGGTGTAGTGCATCATCAATGCCACCCACAAGAGTACAATTTTAGTGAAGAGTACTGACAGGAGGTAGCAGCAACAGCAGGAGGAGGAGGCGGTGGGCCCTGAGATGGCGCGTGGATCGCATTGGTAACTGGCTTCCAGAGCTGGGTGTAGTGCATTGACAATGCCACCCACCCAGAAGTGTGTAATACAGTTTTAGTGAATAGAGTACTGACAGGCGGCAGCAGCAACAGCAGGAGGAGGAGGCGGTGGGCCCTGAGAAGGAGCGGGGACAGAATTGGTAACTGGCATCTAGAGCTGGGTGTAGTGCATCATCAATGCCTCCCTGAAATGTACAATTTTAGTGAATGGAGTACTGACAGGCGGCAGCAACAGGAGGAGGCGTTGAGCCCTGAGAGTGTGGACCGCATTGGTAACTGGCATCTTGAGCTGGGTGTATTGCATTGACAATGCCACCCACCCAGAAGTGTGTAATAGAATTTTAGTGAATCAGTTTAGTGAACAGCAGCAGGAGGAGGCAGTGGGCCCTGGGATGGAGTGTGGACGGGATTGGTAACTGGCATCTAGAGCTGGGTGTAGTGAACTATTAATGCCACCCAGAAGTGTACAATTTTAGTGAATGGAGTACCTACAGGTGGCAGCAGCAGCAGGAGGTGGTGGTGTGCCCTGAGACGGCGTATGGATCGCATTGGTAACTGGCTTCCAGAGCTGGGTGTAGTGCATTGACAATGCCACCCACCCAGAAGTGTGTAATACAGTTTTAGTGAATGAGTACTGACAGGCGGTAGCAGCAACATAAGGAGGAGGAGGCCGTGGGGCCTGAGACGGAGCGGGGACCACATTGGTAACTTGCATCTAGAGCTGGGTGTAGTGCATCATCAATGCCACCCAGAAGTGTACAATTTTACTGAATTGAAAAGCAATTTTACTGAAAGGCAGCAGCAACAGGAGGAGGCGGTGAGCCCTGAGACAGAGCTGGGTGTAGTGCAGTGACAATGCCACCCACCCAGAAGTGTGTAATTCAATTTTAGTGAGTCAGTACTGACAGGCAGCAGCAGCAACATCAGGAGGAGGAGGCGGTGGGCCCTGAGATACAGCAGGGACCGCATTGGTAACTTGCATCTAGAGCTGGGTGTAGTGCATCATAAATGCCACCCAGAAGTGTACAATTTTAGTGAATGGAATACTGACAGGTGGTAGCAACAGGAGGAGGCGGTGAGCCCTGAGACAGAGTATGGACCGCATTGGTAACTGGCATCTAGAGCTGGGTGTACTGCATCATACATGCCACCAAGAAGTGTACAAATTTAGTGAATAGAGTACTGACAGGTGGCAGCAACAGATGGGGGCAGTGGGCCCTGAGACGGAGCAGGGAACAAATTGGTAATTTGCATCTAGAGCTGGGTGTAGTGCATTGGTCAGAAGTGTGTAATACAACTTTAGTGAATGAAGTATTGATAGGCAGCAGCAGCAACAGCAGGAGGAGGAGGCGGTGGGCCCTGAGATGGCGCGTGGATCGCATTGGTAACTGGCTTCCAGAGCTGGGTGTAGTGCATTGACAGTGTGTAATACAATTTTAGTGAATAAGTAATGACAGGCGGCAGCAGCAGCAGCAGGAGGAGGAAGCAGTAGGAAGGTAGACGATATTGCTAGTTTGCATCATGAAGTGGATGACATAAATGCCAACCTTCAATCCTACAATACTTATCTGAATAATTAGGCAAAGGCAAAGGTACCTATCAGTGTGGCAGTACTGGGGGTTCTCATCTGCAATTTGTCGGCCTCCCGGAAGCAGCAGAAATGTAAAGTATATTGCTAGCTGGCTGCTAAATTGGTGATGAATGCCACCCCTGGAAGTTACAATAACTAGTGAAAAAATTCAACCGAGGCAGGCTCAGCTGACAGGGTGTTGGTGATAGGCAGCCAAAGATTCCTCACAGGAGCAGTGTTGGTGTACAGAGGCAACTTGGTTGGCCAGTGAGTCCTTGTGTCAGTTAATCAGTGACATGGGGATATGATAGTTGTTAGTAACCCACCTTTCGTTCATTTTGACGTGATCGGTTGCCCGTGACTAGTTAGCCAGCGGCAATGAAGGTTCTTTCAGACAGAACACTGGATACCGAGCACGAAAGAAGCTTGATGGCATACTGTGCCAACTGTGGGCAGATTTCAAGCCTGTTGACCCAAAAATTAATAGCGTCACTACTGTCAGGGTAGGCATCCTCCTCATACCTGCTTTCGTCAACACCACTACCAGCCAGAAAAGAGCCGACGTAATCATGCAACATGCGCTTCATCCGCTCTCAGTGGGTATGCCCCTGCACTTCACTTGTTTTATGGTTGCTGCATCAGGTTTCACCAGGCATTCAGAAAATCCCCCCTGCCTTGACTTTTGAATGTGTGCGGCTTGCTGCCGCTACTGCTGCTGCTGCCGCTACAGGAGGATACGGTGGAGGCAGTGTCCGCCTGAGCTCTTTGTGTGGAATGTGGTGCGCAGAAATCCTCACACAGCAGGTGGCATAGTATTCTGCTCAGGCGGGTCACCTTTTCTTTCTCTTGTGCCGGGTTGGGTAGAAACTGTGATGTTTTGTCTTCGTAGCGGTGATACAAAAGGGTGGCCAGCCAGTAATCATCCCGGTTTTTGATGCTGCCAATGCGGGGGTCCCTCCATAGACATCGCAACATGTGGACACACAAATAAAAGAGGGGTTCCCTTGGCTCATCAACCTCCTGTCCCTCAGTAGGCACCAAAACATCTTCCTCCTCATCACCCACCTCCTCTTCTTCAAGCTACAGCAGTTCCTGTTGTTCCATCGCCCGCACAATTCCTGGGGCGTGACAGCACAAATGCAGGTTTGACAGGTCCTGTCCAGCAGCCCCAACATGGTCTCCCTCATCATCATCTTCATAATCATCTTCCTCCTGCTCTTGAAAATCTTGATGCTTGCCAGTGTCCTTTCTTGCTTCTTCTGATACTGGCTGTGCGCTATGGAGTGTAATGTCACCCTTATCCTCCTCCCACATTTCTTCCCCTCCTCTCCCATCGCCACTTCTCATCAGGCCGCACACAGCAGGTGGCATAGTAGAGTATTGTCAAGCAGAAAAAAGGTCAATTTGACAGTCTGACTGCTCTCAACCCACAACGTTTGTGGCCTGCTCAAAGGGGGCCAGTAGCTTGCACAGCGTCTCCATCTGCAGTCACTAGTCACTGGTAAAATAGATCACTTGTGTGGATGTACCAAGGGCCCTGCTGCCTCCATGCACCACGCTGACCAAGTAATGGTGGATGGCTAGCTTTTGCTCACACAGACGCTGGAGGAGTTCTGTCTAGTCACAGTGTCACAAATGAGTCGATGCTGTGGCAGCCTCTGTTAGTGCTGGATCTTGGTAAGCGGCTTGGCGACATTAGGGGATCAGCGTACATGGCTGCAGATGGAGCGAGCCTGTCTCAGTAAGTCGTGCAGTCCTGGGTACGTGAGGAGGAACTTCTGCACCACCGGTTTCAGTACATGCGCAAAGCAGGGCACATGTGTTATGCGGCCCATGCGCAGCGCGACCACAAGGTTGGCCCCCTTGTCACACACTATGTTGCCTGATGTGAGCCAGGAGCGCTTCAGCCAAGCCTCAACCTCTCAAAGGTTGAGGTGCAAAGCGGACAAGAGTTCTCTGGCGGTGTGACTTTTCTCCCCCAAGGACACCAGTTTCAGCACTGCCTGGCAAGTGTCGAAAACGGGAGGGGTTGACAGTAGAAGGAATGCAGGCAGAGGAGGAGGGAGAAGACTGGGGTGGCCCATGCTTTCCCACCACAACCCTCGGCTGGGGTACCAGGTGCTGTAATGCCTCTTGCAGACTACCGCCCACTGATCTATGCAAGGCCACCCAGTGAGCGGTGAAGGACAGGTAGCGTCCCACTCTGTGCCTGGTTGTCCAGCTGTCCATGTTGATGTGGATTTGGCTAGACACAGAGAATGCCAATGCCTGGGAGAGGTTTTCCATTACATGTGCATGTAAACTGGGAACAGCTGTACGGGATAGGTAATGCCTGCCTGGTATATTCCACCGTCGCTTAGCACAGGCCATCAGGTCACAGAAGGGAGCAGAGCCCACAATGCTGTACGGCAGTAGCTGCAAGGCCAAAAGTTCGGCTAGACGTGAATTTAGTTTAGTGACTCTTTTGTTGGTTGGGCCCATAGCCTGATGCCTCCAGTAGAGTGGGTTACCCACTCCAGTAGAGTGGTTTAAAGGGACTGGGAGCTGGGGAGCTGAAGGCGTCACTTGAGTACCCATCTTGCGGTGTCAAATGTCGTCTGACGCCACGAAACCTGCGGGCAGAAGCTGATACTTCATTGCCGCTAGAAGTCTGGCTGGAACCAACCTCTTTAGACGTAGTAGCAATGACAGTTGGAGGTGAAGAAGGAGTCAATGTAGGTGGAAAAAGAGAGGATTATGTGGTTGCACCTCCTTCAAGAGAACGCAAGTACTGCTCCCACTTTGGTTTGTGGTTTTTGTGCATGTGGGAAAGCAGGGATGTTGTACCCAAATGTGATCCGGCCTGTCCTCTGCCGATGTGCCTGTGGCACAGGATGCAGATTGCTACGCACCCGTCATTGTCTTTCAGCGTGAAAAAAACACCACACTGTAGAGGTGTGTGCAACCACTCTGCTGTTCTTTCTCTTTGCCTGCGTCTGCTGGGCGCCCTGCGTCTGCTCCAGCTTCACCTCCCCCATGGTCACATCGTCTCTGACTGTTCCCCTGCTTGTGCCCACCCTTCTGTTCCTTCTTTGGGACTTACATGAGGCAGATTGGCGGCCCCTTCCATCCTCAGTCTTTTGCTGCTGCTGCTGCCTTTCCTCTACGCCTGTTTCGAAACTGCTTCTAGCCCTTACACGCACCGTTGGTTCCCAGGTGACATCACGGTCATCATCATCCTCATTTTCATCTAAGCCAGAACCCTCGCCCAGCAAGTGCTGACCACACTCTCCAAGGGTCTCAAAATCTGCCTCCTGCTCTAAAATTCACACTGTCAGATCCTCAGGCTGTTCATCAAACAACAAGGGAGAGTCATCAGGAGGTACAGGCACATTAGCCACGCTAACTCCTGTCTTTGCTCCTGTCACAGCTGTGCTGGTTGCTGCTGCTGCTGCTGCTGCTACTGTAGAAGAAGAGCCTCCTGCACTTGAGGCCCCTGAGACCCAGTCCCCAATACTCTCCACATGACGTGGCTGTATGATTGCATTCCGCCCTCTCAATACATCTACCAGTGTACTGGTGCTCTGCACACATCTCAGACCTGTTTGACAACTTGTGCTGTTGCCACCAAAAGTTTGCTGCTGCTGTCCTACAGAGAGTGGCGGACTACCGGGGAGTATGGCCCCTGCCAGATGTGGCAGGTAGTCCAACGCCATGCCTTTCCCTGCGTCTATCGCTCATCTTTTACTTTTTCGGGCAAGAATGCACCTGTTCCAAACGATTTCTTTGGTAAAAAGGAACAGGTATCAAACACTGAAATTTCTGTATTTTTTTTATATTAGAACAGAAATTTTTCTGTACCAAACTGTCTTTTTTGGTAAATAGCAAGAGGTATCAAACACTGCAATAGCTGTATTTTTTATATAGGACTTTTTTTTTTACCAAATGGTCTTCTTTGGTCAATAGCAGGAGGTATCAAACACTGAAATATCTGTATTTCTTTTATAGAAAGACTGAATTTTTTTTACCAAATTGTCTTCCTTGGTAAATACCAAAAAGGTATCAAACACTGACATATCTGTATTTTTTATATAGTAGGACAGAGATTTCTTTTTACCAAATGGTCTTTTTTGGTAAATAGCAAGAGGTAAGAAACACTAAAATATCTGTATTTTTTATATAGTAGGAGTTTTTTTTTTTTTTTTTACAAACGGTCTTCTTTGGTAAATTGCAAGAGCTATGAAACACTGAAATATCTGTATTTTTTATATAGTAGGACAGAAATTTGTTTTTTACCAAACGGTCTTGGTAAATAGCAAGAGGTAGGAGTAGGACAGAAATTTTTTCTTCAGCAAAATGGCTTTTTTTTTGGTAAATAGCAAGAGGTATCAGACTGAGATATCTGTATTTTTTTTTTTTTTGGGTAGGACAGAAATTTTTTCTTCAGCAAAATGGTTTTTGTTGGTAATTAGCAAGAGGTATCAGACTGACATATCTGTATTTTTTTAGAGTAGGACAGAAATTTTTTCTTCAGCAAAATGGCTTTTTTTTGGTAAATAGCAAGAGGTATCAGACTGAAATATATGTATTTTTTTAGAGTAGGACAGAAATTTTTCTGCAGCAAAAGGTCTTCTTTGCTAAATAGGACCAGGTAGCATCAAAAACTTCTCTTGGTTAAGGTGAATTTTTTTTTTCTTTTTGTATGTTTTACTCTATCTTTGTGGTCCAGCACTGTTCCCAAACTCTCCCATATTCCCTCCTGCCCATTTCATGTGGGCTCACAGTATTCCAGAATTACTACTTATGGTGCTCATTCTACATATTGTGAGCCCTGCATGTTGACAGCAAGTGCTGGAGGAAGAAATGTATCCATCGGGCCAGAGCAAACATTGCAAACAAACATTATGTGAAGGTTTTAAAAACTGGCTGGAGTTTCACTTTAGTGTGAGGCTCTGGAGATAAGGAACCAGGATAAGGAATTAGCTTTAACATTCTTTGAACTAGTAAGTGGTTTTAATTAAATTGAGAGCAAATAGGGAAACCCTCACCATAAAAGGGTTCTCCTATTTTAAAGAATTACCTTTTAATTATAGATTTAAAAAGTCAGGATGCATGCTCACTACTGCTTTGACACGGGTATGTTTTTCCATGCCCAAATGGAGGATAGGAAAGTAAAGTCTTTAGGAGAAACACTGATTCCAGGACTGTGCACTCCGATAGAAAGGCCATAAAGTACAACAGAGGAGTAGCAAGACCCAGGCAGTACACCAGACACCAAGGAAAGAAAGAAATGTCAGCTGACTGAGGAAATAATATGTAATCAACAACCTTCTGCTTAATAGCTGACTATATCCCAGGTGCCCCCAACCACTAACCACCCACCTAATTAAATGTACAGCAGATAAGTGCCCCATGACAATACAGCGTATCAATAAAACAAGGCATACTTGCACAGCAAGTTTACAATTGGTGCAAATAGCCTACACAGCTGAATTTTCATTCTTATTCTGTTACTATAGGCAAAGTATATTTAAAATATTTAATTTTATATTTTATATTTAAAATAAGTATATTTAAACTTAAAATATTTAAAGTAGCTTAATGCTAAAGCTTTAGGCAACAAAATATTTTTTGTATGTCTTTAGCACACTTTATTCCAATTAAGTATAATGTAAAAGTAACTGTTAAACTGTACAATTGAAAAAAAATAGATTAGCATTTGTCAGTCAGTTTCTCAGTGTAATGTAATATACCCAGCAATTGGTAGTTGCACAATTTATTTCCAAGACCGTATGTTATTGGTATTTTTACCAGGGGGCAGAGCTGTTCTACCAAACAGTGAAAAGGAAATGGTCCTAGACATTGATATGTTGGGAAAGTGTATGAATTATATTCTATCTAGCTATTGCAATGGAAAAGGAGTGGAGGAAAGCAGGCAGTTGTGGCTGTGGGGGGCCATGGGGACACACCGCTAGTGTAAACAAGGAAGCCACCTGATGCGTCTAAGGTCAGATAAGAACCTCATCACTTAATAAACAGGTGCTTCCTGACTGTGCTGTGTAATGAGCCTCCTCACAAATAAAAAAAACCCAGCTCACCAACCAGTTATACAAAGGCACTATACATACATAGGAAATTCAATGCAGTGATTAAGTAGCAATGCAACAATGATGCAGTCATTATTTTATGTGATTTTTTGAATACAATATAATGCTAATAATATTATTGTGAATATGTTATAGTTACATGCCTAGTTGTATTAGCCTGCACATTCTAACCTGATGAAATTGAGTCAGTTTGCTTGTTATGGTTACTGTTTTTGCAGTGAATCATTAAATGTTTTTAGCTGGCATAATGATTAGGAGTGAAAATGTATGTGTGTCTGATAGACTCTGCTTTTTTAAATTTGTTGTCCATCACTGTAAAATGAAAAGGATCATTTTCTATTGTACAATGAATGTAGGACTGCATTAGCCATCTATTCTGGGCTCTGTTGTACTCTCCAGGAGGGTACGGAACATATAAGAATTATAGCCACTAGGGACCTAGATTGCTAATGCAAGTGATGTTTCTATAGAAACAATATTATGTTTCTGTGCCAAGGAGAGAGAAACTGAAATACCAGGAGCTGAGGGCAACAGTGGACACTTCATTAGAGAGATTAGAGACACTCTCAGTACAGACAATTAGCACAGGTCTCTGCCTCAATTCCAAAGGGAGGTTTACCCTCTCCCTGAAATGGTCATTAAACAAACAAGTGTGGCTGGAGATTAACCCCTGCTCCACCTGCATGGTGAAAGGTACTGCTGTATGCAATAAAAACAACAGGCTTGTCAAGCTGCTACTACTACCTGATAATATTGCCACCAAAGAATTTATTTTATGTAAATGTCCTATGTAGTTATGGAATATTGTCCTGAATTAATGAGCTATTTACAAAAAATATGCTACAATGATCCTCTGGATACACAGTAGATGATAACAAAAGGTGTGATTGGTCTTTAAACTGGTCAAAAAACATAATAACATAAACTCATGGAAAACATTTTTGTTGTAGAATGTTATTGGTAACTGTTGACAGCGCAAATAATTTGACACACAATTGCCATAATTGACTCCAATATTTATTATTGTAAAACATTTTTTTTATTAATAAATGTTATTATATATAAACGTTATACAGCAAAGGTTGTGGTTAACATCAGTGGTTTACAGAATTTAAAAGAGATTATTTATCTTCCTGATTTAATTATCTATGTAGTGGTAAACCCAAAAATAAAACATTAATGTCAACTGGTGGAATCCTATACTTTTTCATTGGAGGCTGCTTTCTCTTCTGTGATCCTGGAAGTATTAGCCTTGCCTAAAACTTCCACTCCTAAGGTGCACTCCTTGTCACTCCTACTATCATTCAAATTTACATACCAATGCATAAAGTACACCAGCATGTTTACTTTAATTAACAGGATTAAAACACATCAACATGTACAATTAGCATACAGACCACCTTTGACTAATATGACATGACATGACATATGACATGTAGCTTTTTCACCACGGTACGGTACAGCTATGGGTGCAGACTAGAGAGCAAATCCTAGAAACCAATTTATTTGCGTAGCCAAAACACCCTGTGCCAAAAAAATTTTTTTTAATCCAATGCTTGCCATACCACCAATGTAGATGCCATAATTTGGGTACTAAACCAACCAGTGTTTAGTGCCTTAGGGTGCTTTTTAAAATAAATTGGAACATGTTACATGTTTTACTACGCATCAAGCCTTGTGGTAATTTTTGCATTACCACACCATAGCAGTTTTAATCTGGCTCAAATTATTTTTCATACAGTGTTTTGATTTGGGTTTAATTGTAGTTTACTGGAAGTTCACAATGTTCTAATAAAAACTGTATACATATGTTAAAAAACACAAAAAAGAATAGCAAAAATGTATTGCAAAATAAATAGGTAAACAGACATACTTTTTAAAAATAATTTGGAGCTGCTTACACATTAGAATAATAGATTACATTTGGCTTTAAAGAAATAATATTTTGTCAATATATATATATATATATATATATATATTATTACATATTGATTTTTATTAATATTGCATTATGTGTAAAAAGAACAACAGTACAAAGTTGACATTGCCACCTCCTTTCATTGGTATGAGTGACCTCAGTTTCTAAAAACAAAAAATAAAATCTTATTGTTTTTCATGGTTATTGTAGTTCATTGTCAGCACATTATTTAAAAAATATATTTGTCCCATTTGCCCCAAACCTGCATCATGCTGCTTTTTCTAAACAAGGAAACAAGAACAGGGAACAATGACGCTTGGCACATACTCTACAGACTTGAAGGCACCTGATCTCGTCTATGATCTTGGTCTGGATTTTGTCACACACATTTACACATAAATAAAACAAAATGCATTTACACACCAGGGAAACCTGTGTTTTATGTACTAAACCAACCTTTTTTAGTGTTTAATATTTACCAGATTTAGGTGGGGAGCCTTAATCCATTTTTGCATAGACTGATTAAATGTATCCATTTTGAACAGAGGGTAAATATGTACAATGTTTAAAATGTTTAATGTTTTACATGCTTTGAGCCTTTACACCTTGAGCTCACAAGTACAACCAGCATACAACACCCTTTGCTTAGGAATTTCCTTACCTTTCAAACACATGTGAAGCATCTTTATAAGTCAATGTCATAGCTTAGTCACACTCTATTGCAGTTTCTCATTAACATAAAATGTAAGTGCATGCCTGAACTGGAAATGTAATATTAGTGTTAATACCAGGTAAATCTTGGCCTAAAGTTTGCCCAAAATTTGATGGGGAAAATTTACTGCGTTCCTGGTTTCTTGAAAATGACAGTGAGTTCACAGTACTCAAATGGCCTCCATATTTACCAGATATCAAGTTAATATGACACTTTGAGATGTGTATGTGTGTATGGAAGAGTTACATCATGGAAGTTTAGCCAACAACTGTGCTGAACATGTGAGTGTCAGTATGGACCAACTTTACTGAAAAAATTCACTAGTAACCTTATTTCATTGTATGCCACAAAGAATTACACAGGCATAGCAGTTCTGAAGGCAAAAGTGGGCCCAAACTGCTATTATAAAAATGTACGTTGTTTCCTACATAAAAGCCTACAGAAAATAATAGCTACCAGGAAAGCAGGCTTTGTGGCTGCAGGGGAGCCCAGGTTTAAAGAGTGGGCCCGAATTCTTACACTTTCTCCAACAATAGTCCCCAAATAGGTACTCCACCTCTGGTCCTCCTCCCTAGCAGAACATATCATCCAGGAAATAAAACTGTATAACCTCTTCTAGCATTGCGTCCACCTCTGATAACCTATTGCTGCCACTTTCATGATGATTGCACTTGTTATGGTAAATATGACATGTTCATACAGTAGCTGCTCTTGTTGTTGGTGTGGGGGAGTTTTGTACTAGGGTCACTTGTTTTGAAGGGAAAAGGTGTCATGGTGGCCACATTTGTTAATAGAGTGTTTAACCACAGTGGCTCCACTTGTTATGGGCAGGGTGTGAAACTGTAATAGAGGTCACACTGTTATAGAGGTTCACAAGGTGAAGGCATAGGTAGGGGTCCCACATCAAAGTTTTACTGGGGGGTCCAATATTTGTAATTGTCCAGTATTACCCTTTTGATACATGCATAATAAAGCACTCTATTTATAAAACAGGCAAAGTCACATTTCCTCAAACTTTCCATGGTGGGAATCCATTATTGCCATTGAATTAAATGGACCTGGAAGATTCCCACAAGGGAATGTCTGATTCCCTGTTTTTAACTAGAGCCCACATTGTGAATATTTTAAACAACTCAGGTATAAACAACTTTTCCTTAAAAATAGCTAGTTAGTAATTTAATAGTTAGTTAACAGTTTTACCACTCAAAACACTTGGTTAACATTGTATCGAATAGGTCCATTCATTATCCATCTTTTGACAGGCGGCAGGAGGCAGCAACACTTTCATGCAGTTTTTTGGGCACTCAAAGCAGTCTTTGGGGTGGTTTGCCATCTCCACAAACTTCAATAGGAAGAGTTTAAAAGGACCAAAAAGGCTTGTGTACAGGCAGTTGAAACTGTATGTACATGAATTTTTAGGTATGTTTTAAATCCTAGTGTCTATACAGGCATTTGCAAATGCCTGCAAAAACTATTTTTGTTTGAATTTGATCCTGGACACCTAGCTATGCATAGCAGGCATCAAGGAGCAGTAATGCCTGCTGTCTTTTACCACAGCTCTGAACAAGCACTAATAATATACCTAAAGCTTAAAATTGGCCTTTTTGCCTATGCTTTTTTGTGGTACTAGGGTGTTGGTGGCACTAGCGTGGTTGATAGTGGCAGTGCAATTTCTCATGACATCAGGAAAAGGTGAATAAAACAGGTCACCAATCCAAGATACATTCACTAGTGGCAGACAACATGGACCATTTTGGATCAACAATATCCTCCCCAGTAGCTCCTGCTCTTCCTACTCATCCTCTTCATGTAACCCACATTTCCCATACATCCTACTGCAGTAGACAAAGTTGCACTTACCACTAACATTTCTATGGTTGCAAGGCAAGGGATGGGATTGTTTCTCCTTTTCCCCATGCTGTATCAAATCAATCTAGATTCTGGCAGAAAAATGAGGAGGATGGCATCATTGATGCTGTTGATTTTCCGGCTGACATATTTAGTTGCTTCGTTCAATGAGCGCGATTGTCCCTAATAGGCTGCCACTGCCCTGGGTCAGGAATTGTGCAATGTGGTGAATCACATAGTCAGTTAACACTTTTCTTTGCTTGTACAGGTGGTTCAGCATATGAAAAGATTGAATGCTATGGCCAAGACATCTTGCAAGCCGGGGAATAGCCTCAAAAATATGTTTGCCATTAGATTCAGCAAAGAACAGCTGAAACATAAATTATTTTGCTCAGGCGCATCACAGCCACAGTACTGGTCCTGTTTTCAGTTACCACATTTTTATATTATTATTATTTTTTGAGACACAATCAGGTTCATACATTAACAACCATAAAAAAAACCTTCCATATCAAAAAATACAAACATTTGGCAAACATGTTAAACATATACAATAGATATGTCTCTAGGGGAAGCCATGCATCTCTATTTTACATTTTTAACAAGTACAGTAAAAAGAAGAACAATTAAACAAGTAGACAAATTGTTGGTCCAAAGTGCACAAGTCCTTTGCTAGAATTGATTTCTTTTTGACTGTGGACACCCTCTTTCAAAGAACTTCTAAAGTGTTTTACCACCCTATATTTTTTTCAGACCATGCTCCAATATCAATGAAACTGACGTTATCAAGCCCATTAACCCACTCCTTAAGATGGCACTTTCGTAAGGGTCCGTAATCATTGGGCAACGTGCAGATGAGAGGAAGTTATGTTAATTGCTTGTGATAAATTGTTATGATAATTTTGTGGCTGCCCACTGGGAACATGTGCACAACCCCACAAGTAAAGGTGCGTACACACTTCCAATTTTTATCGTTCCAATCGAACGACGAACGATCGATTGGGCAAAAAATCGTTCGTAAAAAAGTAACCAACGACGCCGACGAACGAGGAAAGTCGCTGGAAAGGAACGACCGGACCGACGGATCGGATTGGACGACGATCGTTGAACATCGTTCGTGTGTACGGTCGTTCGTTGATCGTCCATGTTCAGAGCATGCGAGATGAACGAACGTCCGTTCACTTTCCTATCGTGCACATAGTTCCTCTATCGCTTAAACGATCGTATCTATTGTGTGTACACTATCTACGAACGATCGTGTAGTTACCTCTATGTGCAAGAGCGGTGCTATACGATCGTTCGTGTATATCGTGCAGGAACGTTCGTCGTTCGTTTTCCGACGATAATAATTGGAAGTGTGTACGTAGCTTAATACTAGACAAGCCTGGTTGCAGGCCGCAATGATTTTGGATAACCACTTACATGCCAAGACCCTACTCAAATCCCTACATACTAAATACAATTTTTATAGAAGGGGAAACAAAACAGGCTCTCTTCTAGCGAATTTGGCTTCGCCTCAAAAACTAAACCGCTCTATTCACACACAATGTAATGCTCCACCCAGGCGGAAATTCTGTCTTTTTTTGAAGGAGGCTGATCTGGAGGCCTTTTTGCTAGGCTAAATTGCCAACCTATCAGAGAAGGAACAGCTTAATGCCCCACTACGAATTGAGGAAGTAGCAAAGGCTATTAAATCCCTCCCACTGGGGAAAACTCTGGGTCCTTATGGACTGCCGGATGAATTTTTTTAAGCCATTAGAAATGTATATTTATTATCTACTGTTGGACAGATATAATGGTGTTTTGGAAAATCAGATTTAGTTTTTGACCTTTACTCAAATTCACACTTCATTGATCCCTAAACCATATGAGGATGCTGAATAGCCCACCTCATACAGACCAATTGCATTGCTTAACACGGATTATAAAGTGATGGCATAATTATGGCCAATCAATTACAGCCGATGTTACCTACATTGTTAACTAACCATCAATTGGGATTCATTAGAAATCGAAATGTTTCTATCGGGATAAGAACAGCAATAGAGTCCACAACTCTGCCATACAACAAATAACATATGCTTTTAAGTCTTGAAAAAGCCTTCAATAAAATACTCTGGCCTTATCTACACTCACTTGTTGGCACATAGAGGTTTTGGTATTTTCAGACTTATGCCAAATTTATGTATATTTACCCCACCATGCATTTACCAATAACCAACTCTCTCAGCCCAT
The DNA here is from genome assembly GCF_032062135.1 of Pyxicephalus adspersus. Lineage (NCBI taxonomy): Eukaryota > Metazoa > Chordata > Amphibia > Anura > Pyxicephalidae > Pyxicephalus > Pyxicephalus adspersus. The sequence continues at coordinate 13,502,492 of NC_092869.1, forward strand.
AATAATGAATAGTGGAACACGACAGGGCTGCCCCCTGTCCCCACTACTGTTTAATTTAGCTCTGGAACCGTTATTGCGCTTGTTAGAGGAGGATCAGAGATTTGCTGGGATGAAATTTGATCTCACAGAAATTAAATTGACAGCGTTTGCAGATGACATACTTCTGTTCATCCCTTCCTGGTATCATGCACACTTTTGAATTATTCCAAAAGGTATCCGGATATACTATAAATTTAGACAAGTCTATGGCACTCTTTCTTTATCCCAAACATAAACCTGTTTGGAGTTCCCAGTATCTATTTCAGTGAGCAAAATTTCACTTCGGGTACCTAGGTGTACTAATTCCCAAAAATCCGGCAAAGATTTACAATCTTAACTTAGAGCAAGCTGTTAATTCCATGAAAAAGGATTTTAAAACATGGGCTTCCCTCACTCCTTCATGGGTAGAGTATCTTTGATCAAAATGGTCACATTTCCGGAACTTTAATTTTTACTTCAATCTCTTCCAATAATTTTTGCTCCAAATGACCTAAAACATATAAACTATTCATTTAGGTCCTTTATTTGGGGAGGTAAACATGTTGTGGCCAGTCGCCAGATTTTGCAACAGACAAAAAAAATGGAGGTTTAAATTTGCCAGATGAGGCCTTATACAACCAAGCAGTGCTGTTGCACATATTAAAGGATTGGATACATGGCACTTCTTTCGACACGAATTTACAGGTAGATTTTTCGTTGTACCTTCCCTGGAATCCTTTGACCATTTTTATATACTCATAGGAAGCTCCTCCCCCCGGAGTTCCAAATCAATCCATTACTATTTTCACAGTGGCAGCTATGGTATTTCTTACGTAAAGCAGAATCCCTTAATGCGCACTCTTCTTTGTTCCTTCCACTGGAGGGTAACAGGGAATTTGGCCCTGGGCTCTCCTCTCAGATACTTGCTGACTGGGCTGCGAGGGGTCTCTTTTCAGTAAGGATGTTGAATAATCCCCATAATCATAAGGCTTCTCAGAATTGAGAAGGAGTTTACCCTTTACGGCTAACAGTATTTTTCTGCTTATTGAAACTTCCTGTGATCTTTACCAGGAGATGGGTCTTTGCTCCCAGCAAAATAAAAGGGGGACAGCGCGACAGGAGAGAGCTGCAGCATTGCAGCATGTTACAGCCAAGATGGCGCCCGGCAGCCCAGAGAACAACGTGGCTTCAGGTCCTCAGCGCAGTGAGTCAAAAATCTCGCTGCAGGACTCTCCTGCTTTCCCTCTGTCCCCAGTGCCAGTACAGCCTGAACCCCCGGAGGTTCCAGACCTCTTTACTAAAATGCAAGTTATGTTGCACCAGGCCCTAGATGCACAGTTGGTGGATCATTTTTCACAGGATATTAGGGAACTTTACTATTGTACATCGTACATCGCAGCTAGATGGGCACATGAATGATACTACTACTGTCCTGGAAGGCCATGAGGAGGATATTGACTCCCTGAAATCTGCCATCCAAGCTCTTCATTATAAACTGAAGGACATGGAAAACAGGGTACGCCGCGCAAATATAAGGATAAGGGGGCTGCATGAATCGATAGTGGACCTAAACTCCAAGGTTACTGGATTATTACAGGAGTTGGCGCCAGATATCCCCATAGACCGTTTAGAGATGGATCGTATCCACAGAACCCTCACTAAATGCCAACCTAAGGGCCCGCCACGTGACATTGTGATAGCATTCCACTATTACCAAACCAAAGAGCGCCTGATGCGGGCGGCTAATGAAAAAGCTCTATTACACTTCCAGGGCCATGATTATCAAATATTTGCGGATCTGGCTCCCTCCACTATCCAGAAAAGGCGGGCACTTAAACTGTGGCTATTGGAGCTGCAACGCCATCGCATAAAATACGGATGGGGGGTCCCATTTAAACTATCTTTTATCTACAAAGATATACATAGTGGCCACCTTACCTTACCATATGAGTGGGTGGAAGGTCGATTTCTATTATCCCTATTTGTTCTGCTTCTGTGTCAGTGTATAATTGGTTATTTCATGTCCACATAGAGTGATATCTAGTCCTTCCCCATCCCCCTCCCCCCTCTCTTCCCCCCACCTGTTTGTCTTGTCCAGGTCTTTCCTGTTTTTTATTTTAAGTGCCTGTACTAGGAGTATAGATAGTTATTTTGCACTAAGAGGGAATGTTTATTATCGAATTCTTACTGGGATTGGGTTTGATTGCACATATTATTCTCTCTATTACATGGATACTAGATGCTATAGATTACGCAGATGCTATATTATCTGTTATGTACCTCCTTGGGTCTTTTGTGCCTTAGAAACTCCACTTTTGCAGATAATAGTTTTATGTGCCCTTCTTGTATGTTTATATGGTTAAATCTGTGTGTCATGTTTATTGTATGTGTTTATTATTTTGAAAAATTAATAAAAAAATTTATTGGAAAAAAGGGGGGGGGGGTGAAATAAAAAGAGAAGAGTGGGAGGAGGGAGGTGTAAAAAAAGTGGGGGGGAATATTTGCTTCTTAATGACAATGACTTGCCACAAAATCAGAATATTCAACACTAGTAACCACTATGATGCAGAGTAAAAGAAGGTGGTAAGTACATCTACTAGGATAGAGTCTGGGACAATTATTCCCTGTATTCTGAGGTAGTACAGTATTGAATCCAATTAAACCAAGTTTGTGCAAACTTTTCCACCTTATCGGTACCTATGGTCATTTCCTCCATGCAATTAATGCCACGTATTCTCCTCAGCCACTGGCGCACAGTCAGGGGGTTCTCCTGTTTCCATCATGTCGTTATGCATGCCTTCGCTGCGTTAAGCAAGTGTCACAAAAGCAAATGCTTGTATCTTTTCTTGGACATATTGAAAACATGGAGAAGACCCAGTTCACCTTTGTTTGTTATGTCGGTGCCTTTGAGTTTGAATGTAATATCAGCTACCCCTGTCCAGAAGCTCGTCATAACAGCGGCTCTAAGGTAAGTATAAATAATACAGAGATAAATGGCATCCCTGCCTTGTACCGTTGTTAATAAAGAACGGTTGTATTAGTTCACCAATAACTCTCGCCATTGGCACAGAATAAAGAGCTTGGATTCATTGAAGTGTTGGCTGTGGAAGGCCAATGTATTGCAATAACGTATGAAGGTATGACGGGTCAACCCGGTCAAAGGCCTTCTCTGCATCCATTGAAAGTAGCATAAATGGGATTTTATGGGTATGTACAAAGTCAATAATATTCAACATGTGGGTGGTATTATCCTTGGCCTCCCTGAATGGTAGAAAACCACTTTGGTCAGAATGTAATAATCTATTCAGGGGGTCAGTCTCTGTGCCTGTATACCTGCAAAAAGCTTTAGGTCACAGTTCAATATTAAAATGGCCCTGTAGCTGGAACATGACTGTGGGTCTTTATCTGGTTTTAAAAGAACAGTAATTTGATCAGCCAACATGTCTTCCAAAGGGAGCTGACCCTGAGATATGGCATTGAATGTATCCACCAAATGAGGGCCTACCACATTCAGAAATTATTACTATTAATAAACAGGATTGATAAAGTGTCAGCATAATATGCAGTGCTGTACTTTAAATACCATAATGATTTGGAGATAGTAGGGAGACAGCCAGTGAGTAATTTGTTTTACACAGCAGAAAGCAACTCACCCATGGTGTGACTTCTTTCACCCAGACTGGCCAGATGGAGAATTGCATGGCAGTACCTACCTACACATGCGATATCAGGAAGTCAAACATCCTTGCTATGTTGCTATCAGTAGAGAATGAAAAATCAGAAGTGGATTGGACCATGGAGGTCATCCTCCTGAACTCTCTACTTGGTAATAACACATTTCACCATCAAGATGTGTCAGTGGCACACAACACATTTAACCAATGGGCTTTGAAGGATATGTACTGTCCCTGCCCATAGACACTTTTTCTATTAACTGCTGTTACATGAACCAGGCTACACAAGGCAAGTTTCAGGAAAGTAAACACATTACGGGCTTCATGATTGTAGAATGCAGGGACAGCTTGGTTTAAAAATAATGGTATCTTACAACTGGGCTGAGTACAATCCATGAGTTATATAAACGAGCTGCTTTTACCAACTTGTTTGGCAGTGACTGTACCACCAGTAGCTTGGTTAGGAGAGTGTTGATTTGGCATGCCAGATGATGGCTAGGAAAGTACTTCTGTTTCCTACCCAAACATTTGGGCCAGATAAATGGATGATACTTTTCAATGTGCTTTATGATGGGGGATGTTAAATAATGTGTGCCTGCTTTCCTTGAGTGGGCACAAACATTGTCCATACAAGGGACACTTAATGAACTAAACCTCCATGACTTGAAGGTCTTAGAGTTGTGTGAGAATTCCAGGTATAAGCATGTTTTTATTGGCAGAGACATGCAAACTTTATGAAAAACCCTGACCACGGAAAACTTACCATTACTATTCTTTTCATTACTCTCAGACAGTTTCCATGTCTTGTTCAAGACAAAATCATTGTAGTCTGACTGTAAGCCAGAGGATGCCAAAAATTGGACACCAAATGCTGCTTGTCTACTTGCTGTTTTCCAAAACCTGAAGCAAATAACAATTGTGCCGCTATCAATGCTTTCATCCTCTGTACTCTTGTTGTTTTTCTGGATTGAATGAATGCTGTGTGTCATCACAGAGTTCTTCTACCTTTTAAGCTCTTGTTTCCTGTGATTCACACAACTGACTTGTCTCATGATTTCCTCAGACAAGAATATTGTTGGGAACCTGTGCCTTCAGTGAGAGCGGTATTGGGTGTTGCAAAGAAAGTAGAGTTAACCTGCTCCAGGGTACTGTAACATGTTAATTGTCGTCATCTACCTGCCATGATAATCAAGACAATAATATGACATAATCATGATGAAGAAGCCAGCTCCTCTCTCCAACCATCCACCCCTAAATGTCACCCCCCCAGCATTGCGTTCCACGCCAGATTCTCCAGTAAAACTATATTGTAACCCAAAATGTATCTTCTCTGAATAACTATGTAACCACCCTGTCATTTCAGTATACTGTGGGTTTCAGTGTAAACCTTACTATAAATACATGATCAAGTAAGCAAAAGCAGGCAGGGGCATTACATGTTCTTTACTGGGTGAATCTGTTTGCAGTGGTGCAAGGGTTATGTTTCAGTTTGAGGTACCAACAAGACTTTTATTACCTGATCCTTTTTTCTACACCTCTGCCACCTCCTCATCTTTCTACTTTTTCAGGGGCATTGTCACAACATTTTCACACCAACACTACAACCTCTAAACCTACAAAGCGGCACAAGACATACAGTGCTACACAAGAAAAAGTGATCATGCTATGGTGAAACTACTCTGCCTAGGTGACTGCAGTCATACAGGACAGGAACTTTGCAGGCCCAAGTTGACACCTGGCTTACTTGTGGACCACAACTATAACACTTTTTAATTTACAACCCAGGCCTACACCAAGCCTGATAGTTAGGGCCAGAAAAGTCTGCTTTGCGAATTTGATGAAATATATGTACATAGGATACTCTGGAGTTTATGCACTTCACTCATAAAGAGTAGCTACATATCAAACTGGTCTGGATTTAAAATGAAGACATCCAAGCAACACTAATCACTAATGACTAGCATTAATTCAGCATTGTTCTATATAATATTTTATAGCCATTTAATTGCTGTTAGAAGGCATGGGATTTGAAGACTTGGGGACAAATACTACAAAAAACAAGTTTAGCACATGACATATACATGCATGCTCCTAGTTTGCTTGGAATTTACACCACTAGGTCAGTAGATGCCTCTGGAGTAGAAAATACATCCACCCTTCTTGACCAGAGTTTATGAAAACAACAAGTAGGTAAGGGTGGGCTTTTAATATTTTGTATGTGCTTCCTCAGGAGGAGGTGAACTTCTGCACTCATGAGGAAGTCATGGGAACGGGTTATCTGTAACAATAATCCTGTGCTTTTGGCATCAGTAAACATCCACTTTGTTATGAAGAAACTGTATTAAATAAATATCTTTAATACTAGCAGTTACTGATGACTTTGCCATTCTACCTCCTATGCCCCCACCTGTCTGCCAACTAGCCAATCAGAAGAGATATATGTAGCAGAGCTGTGTGTGTCTGCTTTATAAATATTTAATGCACAATTACAATCTTTATACAGAAGGTAGGTGGTAATATCACAATCATTCTCCTATATATTTGGATTACGTGACCAGTTGTAGGAATTTTTTTCTATCACTGTAATAATGAGATGAATGTTTATATACATATAAACTGACAATATTTAGTATTTGGTTACAAATATCTGTGTATCTCCAGTAGTCAAACTACAAGAGCTAAATAAAACAGAATCAGAAAAAATAATCATTTATTTAAACAAAGATGCCAAAAAATCCTTCTGTTTTTTTCTGATGCATTTGTTTAGATTATAAAACAAACTACAAAGGTTTTCCATTAGCTAGTCTAAACTTGAAAAAAGTGTACCACCAGCCATCTTTTTGATACAATAATCTTTCTTCTACTTTTCTTTATTCTGTAATCCAGTTGTGCATTTGAATATTAGTTTATGTTAAGTGAGTGGCAATCCATTATAAATAGATTTTACAGAATGATAATTGGCTATACCACCCTATGATGACTTGTATGGTAATGTTGCCTAATAAAATCAGAACATTTTTGGTCACGCTTAGCAATACCACGCCAAAGCTTTACAATGATGCACAGTAACTATTCAAAGGTAAATGATTTTGCCCCAAAATTTAGGGATTATAGGCAGATTAAGACTGTATTGCTTAGAGTGCATTATGTTGGTTTTGTGTATCTTCATGTTATTTAGTGAATGCATTGTGTGTGTAACTTTTGTGAATGTTAACATCAAACAGTTATTGTCTTGTTAACATTTCTTTCAATATGTTGCTTAATGTTTTGGCTATATGTTGTTTATACAACAGATATTCTGACTGAAGCTTTTTAGGTTTGTGGTCCATATTTTTTTACTGTATTTATGTCCTCATAAACCATATAAAAACCTAATTACTAAAATTTTATTTAGGCTTTATGTAATTTTCAATGTCATTTGTTTGAATTGTTTGAATCCTGCCAAGAAGGAACTTGTCTTGGTATGGGGTGGTAACTGTCTGCCAACTGTACTCCTCCATTGTCAGCTTGTCACCCAGTGTTTTTTCCTGGAAACTGGAATCAGTTGATCTGAAATGTAGTTGATTGGTCACAATCATGCATTTTGACTTTCCAAAGCATTATATAGTATTAGTAACAGTATTTTATGCAAGAAACACCAATGAAATATAGTCTGAAACTACGTTTTACCCAGTTAATGCTTACATTAATAGCAATAGATGTGCATACATTTTTGGTGTCCAAGGGTCAGCCTTAAACTTGGTTTATATTCTAGTCATAATCTACTTTGTTTTGAAAATTTAGTAGGTAAATTTTGGTTGCTGTAGTAACTACACCTTGCTCATAGCTACTGCACTTTAAACAATTAAAAAAAATTGTGTAGTGTTTAAAAATGCCATGGAACCTAACATGAACCTTTTACACCATTCAATTGCTTAGACTATCCCCCATGCGTGCTTGCTGGAAGTTATGATAATTAGGAGGTTGTACACTACAAAGGTCATTTTGGGAATTAAAATGGGTCATCTGACAGAGTCTTAAAATCCAAGACAAAACTCAATGTTTGAGGAAATGCTTCTGCCTATTAAAGTTCCTGCCTTTTCCATCCTTCACACACTGTCTATTCTTGGCATTTCCGACAACAACTCGACTATTGACGTCAAAATTACTCAACTGCTGTTTTCAGGAAAAAGATGATTTGCGTTTGAATAGAAAGAAGTTTTAAAGTATCCTAAACAAGGTGCATAAGAAATGATGTCTGGAAAGATTCACTAATTGCTTCTCCAGCTACCATCTCTAGGTTATTTGGTAAATCCTAGCCAAGAAACAAGTAATCTTCACATAAGTACTGTGTATTTTCATGTTTAAGAGAAGATCCCTAGGTTACCAAGAAATGTGAGGCTTGAAACGTAGCGCACAGCTGCTTTGACAACCTTCACAAAGTGAATTCCTTCCTTTCTGATGTATACAACCCCCCTTTTGCTTCCAGTTTCCTGCCCCAAAGGAACCTGCATGCCAAATTCAAAGACTCTGAAAACAATCCTCCTGACCTGATATGTTTTTAGAAATCACATGACTGAGGTTTCTCTTCCCACGTCAAAACAATGGCAAAATTAAGAATTAAATGTAACTGTTTAAAACTAGCAGTTACCCTTTGTTTAAAAGGATCTGTTTCCCACTTACACAGCAACACATTGACAATATATGATAAAAGAGCAAATTCTAATTACAATCCTCTAGGATCTGTGTCAAGTGGTTTGAGGGTTCTGTTAAAAACATTATTTTAATATAAGTTGGATATGCTTCTGAGGTTGTTGGAAATTCATTGACAGGTGCATTTGACCTCCTTGTGACCACCATTTGATCTGCTACAACAGAGTTATGCATTTCAAAAAACTTGCAATGCAAAACCCTTCTTGATTGGAAGAAAAATCTGTCAACAATCTTCAGCATACCTAAATGCAGATATTATTGGAATACAAAAATAATTCCACAATAAAGTCTACAAAAAAGACACCTACCCAAAAAACCTAGGTAATAGCATACAACTGTAGAGAAAGAGAAACTTCAGAAGTAGTAATCTCTTTATTTGTTTTATTGAAGAACTAGGGTACAAATTAGTCACATGTTGTGTCTAAAAAAATGGAATTTAATCAGACTGGTCAGATATTTATGGTCCTACTTGTGGCCTGAAAATGTACCTTATTGAATTATTAGTCTTAATACATTGTTTCTGTAATTTTGTTATTATGCCAGGAATGAACATGTAAACAGCAGCAGTTATATGCTTTGCTTGTATCATGTAAGAGGGTGTAGGCTGGTCTTCCACCCTGTTCTAGTACTCATTTGACTTGTAGTTCTGACTTTCATAGCTAAGGTGTACCAACATTGATCTGAGCCGTTTAGGGCAATAGTAGGTCCTCACTTGGATGTAGAAGGTGTTGGTGGTACAGAAGATGATAGTAGTAAAGCCCTAGAGTGGTAATGTCACTTACAAATACAAAGCTGCACAGGGAAATGTCCCCACATTTTTCTCCAACTCGGTGTTGCCTAAAAGGACAAACTCTCTGAGACAAGCAGTTTTTCTAACAATAAACCTTTATATCCTTCAAAAATAGTTATACCTTCAAAATTCACTTCATCAAGTCTCACACGTTTTGCAAATAAATGCTGCATACTGTATTAGAATTACCCGATGCTGTTAAAGACACTAAAAAATTTCAAAAAATATAGAGGGGCTTTTTGGCATGCACGTAAAAGTTTTTGTTCCATATTTACCAGTAAGAGTAATATTTAATCCACATTACATTCAATAGTTTGATTTAAATTTTATCTGACTTGGCACTAGACAAAATAATTCTAGTGCACCATAGGGGAACAGTTGTTTAGGAAATGTACAAACAGGAACCACAGTTGACCATACGACCACGTTTTGCCATACAAGGATTCCTCAGGGACGTAACAACTTACAATATACAATCTGATACAGACTAAATCATAAAATAGTCCAGATAAGTATGTTTCATAATTTCTAAGTTAATGACTTACTATAAGTAAAATTAAAATGTACAAAGTTTAGTAAAGAAATATAAGAAATAATATCCTACATAACTGGACTGTTATATAAAGGTCATTTACAATCATGAAATAGTTATTTAGTCCCTATATGGACTGTTAATTCTTTAAAAAAAAAACAGTAAACTTTTGCTTGCATGCCAAAAAGCCCCTCTATATTTCTTGAAATTTTTTAATATAAATATTTGGTATATCAATTCAGGGCTGGCTTAACAACAACTATTTCTCTTTACATAGAAGAGAACCTCCATAACTCTTTATAATTACCTAGTTCTGTAATTGACCCATGACCACAACATGAAGGGCACAGGTGTTATTAACAATTGACATGCAAGCTGTGATTGACACATTTCTTTCAAATAAATGAACTAGTGTCTTTGACATGCAGACTGTGACTTACAGCCTGAGTTTACATTTTCTGTGATGTGCAATGAGATTAATAATGGGAGGAAGATTGGGGAAGGCTTATTGTTTCGGCATTGCATTGAAGCTTAGTAGGTAATGAATAGTAGCAGTTTCTGAAAACATTGACAAAAAAAAAATTTTTAAAAATGGAATGCCAGTCCAAAAATCTGTTGATGGTTTTTATCTGCCAAAGAATTTGTTCACACACCTGCTGCACTGTTGAGCCAGACAGGTGACACACTTTTGTGTTTCAGCAGTGCAGTTTGTTGGGTCACCTTTCTGTCTCTTGTTTGCTTACTAGTCAATCCAGGCAAAAAAGGTATCAACAAATGTCATATAGTTCAGAGTGTCATGTTGAGAAATTCAACTGCGACTAACTAACCAATGTTCACTTACTTTTATCATATTTTTTCAGGGGGGGGGGCATAACTGAGGGAAAAAGAGTAGGGTGTCTCAAAGTTGCCAAAAGTAGTATCACTAAACTAAAATAATTATTGGAAGAAAATTACCGAATGGTTCTATGTACCACCTAAAGCCCTACGATCATACCAGGTAGTATGGCGAAATGCATCTAAAATTGCCACCAATTGTGCAGAATCAAGAGTGAATTCCAAAAAGGGCATCCAAATATAAAGTTTGACTGCTTAGAAAAATGAATAAGTGATCTTTAGGTCATTATACTGAAGTATAAGTTCTGGGACCTAGCAACTGTGTCTTCAGACTGTAGTTTCACCCAGATATACTTTATAAAAGCTTTGAAAATCTTAATCCAGCTGAAATTTTTGCATCTTAAAAAAGTGACACTATTCCCAAAACAGCAAGTCTCAAAACTGTAGCTTACATGGACCAATATTAAAATCAATTATCTTCATGATGGTTTACCCTGTAGCATAAAACATTTTTTTTGTTTTGTACACTCTCAGCTACATGCAAAGTCAAATTTATTTTTAAGCACAGTAGGCCTGTGCTAATACATAGACCTGTTATATTCACAGCAAGTTTATTATAGGTCTAAACTGCTATTTACTATAGTTAAAACAATTAGGTAAAACAATAAGTTTTAACACTATCAATGATATACATAAAATTAACCAATTTCAAACAAACACCATTCTACATATGTACATAAATAAAATAGCTAAATAAGCTAAATGCAATAAAAAAAAAAAGGCTGGGGGGCGTGGCCGGCCGATGGCGGAGTAGGAAGCAGGACAGCTCTGCTCCGTGATCCGCAAGGGGGAAAAGCAGCATCCAGCAGCATGTTCGTGCTTGCACTCATCCCCGATGGGCCCTAAGTTGAAGGGGGGGCAGAAGAGCCGAACCGGCAGAGAGACGCCGGCATCCAGGGGCATTTCAGGACTGTTCTCCACGGGGAAAAGAACCACATCTGACCAGGCCGCAAAGCCGCGGCCTCAATTTTCAGCCCGATCCGGATCGCGGGTGGATGCGGTCCGGAGCAGCCCCGCGCCCGCTGAGCATTCCCCTGGGATGGATTCAGCTGTATCCTCAGATGTGGAGCTACACTCCTCTGGTCAGGTAAATGTCTCCCCTGGCCATACATTATTGCCTCCCAGTGCCTTGTCCCCTATGTAGGATTCTTCCAGGGCCTTATGCACCCCGGGGGAGGAAGAGGATGGATGGGACTGGAAAGCCCACTTAAGGGCGCTCCCAACACGTTCAGACCTAGATCATAGTATTGGCAGGTTGGAAGCCAGTTGCAAAGCGGAATTCCTCCATATTCAACAGACCTTGCTGCAGGTTTCAAGTACTACTAATGCGCTTCAGAGTGCTTGTACGGAACTCTCTTCTCAAATGGCTTCTCACGCGGCTATCTTAGAGCGTGAGGCGGCACAAATTAAAATGCTATATCTAATGCAGGATGACGCAGAGAACCGTAATAGGCGCAACAATATCCGCATACGTGGTTTACCGGAAACAGTACCTAATTCTGAGTTATACAATGCTGCGTATTCTATTTTCGCTCAGTTATTAGCGATTCCCCCAGATGTGGATATTGAAATTGATCGAGTACACAGGACTTTGGGTCCCAAGGGGAGAGACCCCCAACGGCCAAGAGATGTGATTTGTCGGGTTCACTTTTATAGAACCAAAGAGGACATTATGAGAAAAGCCAGAGCTGCTAATAATATTGAATATGCTGGGGCCCAAATACAACTGATGCCGGATTTATCCAAACATACACTGGATCTTCGGAGGGTTGTTAAACCCTTACTGTATGTGCTTCGTGAGAGGAATATTCCTTACCGGTGGGGATACCCATTCCACCTTATTGCTAGATCGGGGGGTAAGAATTATTTTCTCAGAGGTCCAGAGGATCTGCCACAGTTTTTGAGGAATCTGCAGCTTCCTGATGTGAGGTTACCGAAATGGCCTGATGTCCCACTGTCCTTATCTCTAGGATCCTCCAACCGTCTGGATCACCGCGAAATAGCACCCTCTATCTTCTCTTCGCCTGGAAGGCGGCAAGACCCTGGCTCAGAGACAGATTCATCTATGCCCGCGCCAACTTCACATCCTTAAATGATCCTTATACTTCATCTGTTGTCTGGGTGCCGGTTCCGCAGCCCACTCAAGATGGTCTCGGCGGATCAGCAAGAGATTTTCCTCCAATGTGCCTTATACACCTCAGTGACTGAATGCCTCTTTGGACATGTGTTCTACGCACCCTAAACTGTTTTGGCCTATGTCTTGTGTCCTATAATATTGCTCCCACAAAGGTTTACAGGCGTGCCTGCTCCCTGGTAATGTATGGAGTTATCTATATTCTATATTAAGTATGGGTCCGCCTTTTTACATGTTTTTGTATGCACTTGGGGTTTGTTCGTACCTGATTTGTTTACGGGCACTTGGCATGGGTCTTTACACGTGTGAAGAGTCTCCAGTTACCTGTATTTGCTGAGATCTTTCAGATTGGGTCCAGAGGACCATCAGGGGCTGGGGGAAGGGTGTCTCAGATACCAAGTCACTGAGTAGTTTTTTGTGCTAATTTTGTGCTAATTTTCTTGTTTTTGTTTAACTGGCGGATGTGATGTTGTTTTTATTATCTGCAAATTTATACAGTCCCCAGAGGAATTTATTTACTGTTAGCTCTTCCCCCGAGCGGATACAGTTTAATATGTTACATTTTGTTCCCCTATCGACCTGCCACATTCCCCCACATAGGAAAACCGCCGGTTTAGGCGGCATTTAAGGTGATACCTTTTAAATTAGAGTTCCCCTTAGACGTCTGGGACATAGCCCCTCCCAGCCGACTGTTGCCCCTCACCCTTTCCTTACCCATACCTCAGTAAATATTAAGTTCCGACTGGCCTATTGAGGTAATTTTAATATCATAAACCACTTACTAGAGGGTGGTTGTTTGATTTTATTTTCCCCTCCTGGGTCACCTCGCGACTAGCCTAAACAGTACTTATTGTAGCCGACATGTCAGCTTCCCAAACACGCACTCCGCAAGGGTTGAAAGTACGTACCCTTAATGTTAAAGGCCTTAATAGCCCTAACAAACGCTCCCAAGTTTTGTATAGTCAGCACAAAGCCAGAGTTCATATCTTAATGCTCCAGGTAACGCATTTTCATTCTCCTAAGATACCGTCACTACGTAATCGCTATTACACTACATGGATTCACAGCTCTAACCCTGAAGGTAAAACGAAGGGGTCTCCATAGCTTTCCACAAATCAATCCCAACTCAGATACTGGACACCTGCATTGACCCGCTGGGTCGATTTGTGTTGGCAAAGATCTCCTTATGGGATAGGATTTTCACGGTTGCCTCTTTTTATTCTCCTAATCATCAGCCGACTTTAGCAGCTGTCGAGTTTCTGACTGAGCTTAGTTCATTCGCTGAGGGTGCTTTGATCATTGGAGGGGATTTTAATTTTCCTCTGGACCCTAGGGCAGACACATCAACAGGCGACTCCTCCATCTCTTACTCTAAATTAAACGCATTTAAAGCCAAATTGATCGATTTACAACTGATTGATACGTGGCGGACCCTGCACCCTGGCCACAAGGATTACACTTTTTATTCCAACCCCCACCGTACTTACTCTCGAATTGACTATATCTTTATCAGCCATAGGTTGATGGACTGGAAACTAGAGGCTTCCATTGAAAGCTGCCCTTGGTCAGACCATGCCTCAGTTTCGTTAACTCTCCAGACCCCCTTTGTGGGACTCAAGGAGTGGACCTGGAAATGTAACGACTCTCTTTTTAGAGATTCAGTCTGCGCAAGGACAGTTTTAGATACCATAAGAAATTTTATGAAAGACCATGAGTCTGAGGAGACATCCCTCCCTTTACAGTGGGAGGCCTTTAAGGCTGTTCTTCGCAGGGTTTTGATCCAACAGGGTTCCAGACTTAAGAAAATCAGATCCCAAGAGATTACCCATAAGCTCGACAATATACGAAAATTAGAAAGATTGCATAAAAGTAACATGTCCTCAGATGTGTTTGTTGAATTAACTACCGCTAGGAGACGTTTACTTGAACTTTACGATTTAGCTCACCAAAAGTTTAGGGATAAATTCCGCAAATCCTTTTATCAATACGGAGAGAAGTGTGGTCGTCTTCTGGCGAGGGGGTTACACCCCAGACCAGCGGCTACATATATCCCACAAATACGGGATGCTAAAGGTAATAATACTGCCTTCCCACAGGAAATACTATCAGTTTTCCAACAATATTACGCTGATCTGTATAATATTCAAACCCCACCGCATTCTACCCCTTCCCTTCAAGATTATATAGCCTCTACTGCGTTGCCGGAACTAGATCCGGCAAAATCTGCCAGCCTGGAATCTGCTTTCACTGAGGCAGAGGTGTCTGCGGTAATTAAAAATACTCCAGTGGGAAAGAGTCCAGGACCAGATGGGTTTAAGCCCAAATTCTATAAACTACATGTAGAGGCCCTGGCTCCGTTTATGGCGAGGGTATTTTCCTCTATATCGGGTGAGAACCATTTCCCTGCTCAAAGCCTAGAGGCGCATATCACTATTCTCCCTAAGCCAGGTAAGGACCATTCTGTATGCTCAAACTATAGACCGATCTCCTTAATTAATGTGGACGCCAAGTTCTTCTCTAAATTGATAGCCAATCGATTATCACGGTATTTACCGGATCTGATCCACGCCGATCAGGTAGGTTTTATTAATGGAAGGGAGGCCAGGGATAATACGCTTAAAACACTGCTGATTACCCATGCCGCCAAAATGTCTAAGACCCCTGTTTGCTTGTTATCAGTTGATGCGGAGAAGGCGTTTGACAGGGTGAGCTGGTCATTTATGTATCAGGCGTTGCGCCAAATAGGATTGGGTCCTTTGATGGTGGCCAGGATAGCGGCGCTTTACTCAGCCCCTACAGCTCGGGTGCGGGTCAATGGGAGCCTGTCGGCGCCGTTTCCTATTGTTAATGGTACTAGACAGGGTTGCCCATTGTCCCCCCTACTGTATGCTATAGTGATGGAACATCTGGCGGTGGCGCTGAGGACAAATAATTCAGTACAAGAGATTAAGGTTGGAAAATACCATTATAAGCTGTCCTTATTTGCTTATGATCTCCTAATGTACATATTGTCTCCTCAGTCTTCTATACCAGCGATTTTAGAGGAGTTCGAGAAATTTGGGATGCTAAGCAACTTTAAAGTGAATTTTGACAAATCCGAAATACTGAACATTTCACTCATGGCTCCCCAGGTCCATTACCTTAAGAATCATACGAAGTTTAGGCTCTGTACCGAGAAGCTCAAATATCTGGGGGTCTTTATAACAGCAGACCCGACTAAATTATTTAGTTATAATTATGAACCAATGTTGGGCAGATTGAAGGTGGAGTTGGGGAGATATAATCTACTACCTCTCTCTTGGTTTGCTAGGATTAATGCTCTCAAAATGGATATTCTACCTAAATTACTATATGTCTTTCAGACGATTCCGATCTATGTGTCGCAGGCCTTTTTAGGTAAAATGCAGCAACTCTGCAGACAGTTCCTGCGGGGCTCGAGAATAGCTCTCCGGTATCTTACTAGACCTAAAACATTGGGCGGTGCAGGTGTTCCTGATATCAGATGCTACTACAGAGCGGTGTTGCTAACTCGGGTGGTTGACTGGTTTCATAATAGGGACCCGAAGAGCTGGGTCCTTTTGGAAAATATTTTGGCTCCCGTTGATCTTCGCTCCTTACTGTGGATAGACAGGTCTAGACTTCAAACACACCGCCCACTTCCAATTGTTATATCTGATCTTTTGAGGGAGTGGGATATTCTTGTTAGGGGGGGGCCATGTGTCCTCTAAAGTAGGGCCCATGACCCCCTTATTTGATAATCCCCTGTTTGCTCCTGCAATGCACGCCAAAAAATTTCTATCCTGGACGGCTGAACATCATAGGCAGTTATGCAGTGTTCTACAGGATGGGAGGGTGCCACCCCTCTCCTCTTTGGACGCCAGGGTGCAGCGGATCCCGAATGCATGGCTTTTACACTTCCAATTATCTTCTTTTATAACACAATTTCTTGTTTCCTTTCCCACACTAGGGAGCCTTACGGCATTGGAAAAATTACTTCGGTCTGAAAATAGACCGATCCATGTTATTTCCCAGGTGTATGGGATATTGATCGGAATTTATGCTAATAGGGCTCCCACATACACAAGATATTGGGAGAAAGACCTGGGGGTAGTTATTTCCCCTTTTGAGTGGGAGAAGGCTTTTGTCCTGACCCATAAGATGGCTCTGCCTTGTAGGGCCCAGGAGACTAACTATAAAATCCTCTCCAGTTGGTATTTATGTCCCACAGACATCCATCGTATCTCTTCTTCGACCTCTGATCAGTGTTGGAGATGTGACTCCAAAAGGGGCACATTGCTACATATCTGGTGGGATTGCCCAGGTATTCGTAAACTATGGGATCAGATCGCTGATATTTACAATAGTGTGACCGGTTCTAATTTAAAGCTTACACCCCAAATGTCGCTGCTGTCCATTCTTCCTGGGTCCGTTAAGGCCTGTAAGAAGGATGTGCTCAGGCATTTCCTCACGGCAGCCAGAACAATCATACCCCGCAAGTGGAAACAGCCCTTAGTACCTACAATGAGAGATTGGTTTGTGGAATTGGAAAAAATACAACACATGGAGAGACTAATAGCAGAAGATGAGGATAAGACAGGGCAAAATAAGCTGACATGGTCGGCTTGGGACTGGTTAAAAGAGTCGTCCCAATTTAAATCGATTTGGCAGTAAATTTTGCGGAGTGCGAGACAGTTGTAAATTCTGTTATATTTGGGTTTTTAGTGGATCCTGGGTTTGTATATACAAAAGACCAGCTGGATATCCCCCCCAGCCCCCCCCCACCCCTTGACCAACCCCATATTTTCCCTTGAGCTAAATGTTTTGCCTTTGTTTAGGGTTAGGAATCCTTGGTGGCTTCCCCGGTTATAACCGAAGAGGGGCCAGAGAGTGGATGTGTGGCTCTCGAGGGTTATTCGGGTTACTAGTTTCCTAACAGCTGCATTGTTTTTTTTTACTCAGGCAATAAAAATTTGTTCGACTTGGGGTGTTCCATCTTGGGTTGTTTCCCAACCCCTATATGTTTTTTCCTGTGGTTGACCCCATTTTGTTTGGCTTTATTTTACGTACTGATATGTCATTGTAAAATGTCACTTTTTGTATATTGTTTATTTGCAAGGCAGGGCCGAGAGCCCCCGTGTTTCTGTATGTGCCATTTTCTGTTCCTGTTTTGTTTTGTTATTAATATTCAATAAAAACGGATTGAAACAAAAAAAAAAAAAAAAAGGCCAAAGGGGAATATGTTTACTTTATTTAATATTAGGATTCATATTTCCTTTTTTTTATGACAACACAACAACTTTGTCAATAGATTGGTAGAATCTGCTTTTTTCTAGAAAAAGACGTATTGGTTGCACCTTTACCATTAATACTAGTTACAGAAAGTCCACTTAGGATTTCTTGTCTCATAAAGAAAATGTCTCAAGAAAATTGTCACATTTACCTCTTCCTCGCTAAAGCACAGACGTCTCTCTCCTGGGCATGTGGGCAGTTCTGACTCTAAAACTGAGTTTTATCAGTTTTGCCCCTCTCGCCGGCCAAACAGGAAATAGCCTCCTAATCATCCATAGTTATTTAGCTAGCTCAGACACAGACACAGCACTTGGCATTGGTGCAATGTGTCCCCACTAGTGCAGAGCCCCCTAGCTCTGCTGAGCAGTTCCTGTAAACCTGTTGGTTAAATTCAGTGTTTCCCCTGTCCAGCTTCTGTGTTAACCACTCATTACCCAGTATGTTGTTTCCCAGCCAATTACCTTGTGGTGTACCAGTGTTCCTCTCTGTCTGTGGATTCCTGTGTCACCTGTGCCTCCTGTCGCTCCCAGTGTCTCCTCTATTCTCTGTGTCCACAGTGGCCCTGTGTCACTGGTGTCTTTTTCCTGGATACCTGGTATTTGACCCCTGGCTTGTGACCTGACCTCTCTTGCTTGCTGCCTGCCTTGACCCTGGCCTTCCTTGACAATTCTTCTGCTTGGTGATTTGGTACTTCCTGCCCACCCGGATGTGTCCAAGGACCGCAACTTGGCATTAACCAACAGCGCAACATCCTCACCATCAGAGGCTCTGGAGAAGACCTAGTTAGTGCTTAGACTCTGTGCCTTGGCCCTTCTCAGGGCTCACAACATTTCTGTGCAAGCCTACTGTCCCAGACTCCCCAAGTGTGACAAAAATCTTCATCAATTTAGGATCAGAAGGTTTTCCTCGTCAGTCATGGAAAGAATACAGGCTTTTTAGAGATTTTCTCAAGACTTTAGAATCAAAATCACAAGCTCATTTTACTTTTCCATTGAGGCTGGTAAAACAGAGCTGGGTGTAGAGTTTGTGTTCTCATTGCTCAGAATAGTGTATACAATAGTTGCTGGTTTATATATGTATAACTTGTTCTAATGGTTTAGTTCACTCCACTTCAAGGCTATCTATTTTTATTTAATTAGAATGACTATCCACAAGTAGAGAAGGCAGAACATAATTTCAGATTTGTGCTTTATAGGTTAATTAAAAATATAAAGCTTGAAACCTTTGAAACACAGGGTGTTTGTTTCCGGTATATTGACAGATGTAAGCTAGTGACCTAAAAGATTGTATTTTAAAAAAATATATGTAGATAGCTACCAGTTTATAATTACTTTGAGAATACATTTTGCCCTAGCTATCTTTTAATTTATTTATGTCTAACATGGTACAAAACTTTTTTGTTTTCATTGTTTCTATGTAACATCAGTCAATTTTTTTTCATGCTTGTTTGGGAGTCTCTTGGTTGTTATGAGACCCCAACCAGTAGTTTTCTTCACTTAAACATTGAGTTGGCATGAAGGTAACAAGGCTAGTCTTTAACATGTGCTATAAATGTTTCTGGCAAAGAAGGAGTTACAGGTTTAGTTACATTCTTTGCAATTCCATATCCTTTCCATCCCACGGAGGACACATACTCATTCAGCTGGCTCACGGCTACTTAACTTACAAATGTTTTTTGACCTTTTACCCCAGCAAATCCTGAATCACAGTTTTATTTCCCAAAACCTGGATATCCTACCGATAATTTTTAGCCTGCGTGATCTATTTTTAAGATGTCGGTTTACTGTGTAACACAGATTTCCCTTCCTTTCTTCTGAATGGCATGTAGTAGTCATGCAGGGCAGCCTGTCTGTCATCCTTTTGCACTAGAGGATCTGGCCTGGATGTGATAACATATAAATGACAACCAGATAGACTATATAAGGACACCTGCCAGACAACAATGAATGTTGTGGCAAAGTGTAAATTCTTAGACCACCCAGGCTGCTATTTCTTACCTAAATTCTTTTTTGACTTATGACCTTTGTTACAATCAGGATATCCTAATATCTGACCAGAGAACAAAGGTTCTGCCACCACTACCACTATTTGACCAGGGTTCAGAGAGGATACAGAACTGTCTAAAGTTACATGAAAGTTAGATGTCATAAGGAGTTTATAGTTCTTAAAATAGAAATGTTAAATTAAAAAAAAAATGTTACCTTGAAAAAAACAGTATTAATCAGAGTATATAACCTGGTGATTGCAAGCTGATTTCAGGATACATATTTGGCTATACATATTTTGAATTGGTATACCTATAAGGTTATTTACATGAATGGGTAATAGCTGTATATATAATAAAAAATCAGAACCCATGTCTTACCTTTTACTTCCTAAATTATAGCATTAGGAATTAAACATTGAATATATGGATCTCTTATATATGCCAAATGGAGCTGAGCCTAGGTCCAGCATTGAAACAATGGCAGTAATAAATATTTATAAAAAGCATAAAATTAGAGCATTGAAAAAAAAACAGGGATAGAAAACCCTATCAGTTGTAGACTGTTATATTACAACTTTTAATATTATCTAAATATAAGTTTTAGGATGGTTTGTAAAGAGCGGGTGGTAAGACCAAAGTGGAGTTGTGGAAGGAGGGAGGAACATGCCAGCTTTTCCTTCCTTAAGGATTTACAGAACAAAGTGACCTAGATGTTAAAGCTCTTGAGTTGCTCAATATGATTTTATGTATATTGATGCCACTTTAGTAACACTAATTGACATGCAGGAGCATTTTAAGTTCAAGAACAGAAAAATAGTTCACAACATACCAAATTCTTTGGGACATATATTCAGACTTACCTAATAAAATGAAATGCAGAGAATAGATCTGCTACAATTCACATCAAACAAAAGTCACTTTTAACACTCCTAATATTAAAAAAAAGAAAAAAAAGTGATTTGAATGACAGTTCTGGTTAATTAAGCATATATATACTAAATCATAAATAAATGTGTATGTATAACATATAGATGGAAGGATTTAAATATGGAAAATTATTCCTTTTCATATCTCAAAGATGTGACCAATGATATTTTGCTTGAATGGAATTCTGAATTGTGTCTAATGTTTATAAATCTTTTGCCCACGCATCATGGAATAGTCATTTCCCTATTTGTTGAACGCATTTCCTGATGGAGACTAAGGCTTTTATCTGAGGGCATGACTGAGATATCCATCTGATTCTAGCTATGTATGCCATGCATAAGATCAGTCAGGGTGGGGAATGTGTGAAATGGAAAGAAATTGGAACTGCAATATCACATTTATGCCAATTATATGCTTTTGTGTGTCACAGTATGGGGGCCCCTGCACAGCAGAAATAATATGACCCAGTATAAATTTATTAAACACATTATGAACTAATATATTGCTGCTTTCATAATTTTTAAATCAGCTCGTGACCTCAATAATTCAATGTCAAATCCTCAATATACTTGTATTTGATTAGAAAATATTTTTTCTCCAAATATTACAACCATCATTAAGATAATTAAAAAAGAAGTGTGTTTTATACCTTGCTGAGTTAGCTTAGACAGGGAAGTGTAATTAAATTTTTCTGGAGGTCCTGGTTGATGCAGTCAGACAATACTCCAACAAAATCATCACATACCACATGAATATTAACCAGGATTTATTTAGAGGCAACATATTATGCAGCGCTGTACATTATATAGGGGTTGCAAATGACGAACAGATACAGACAGTGACACAGAAGGAGGAGAGGACCCTGCCCCAGGGAGCTTACAATCTAGGAGGTAGCCACATCAACATTTTTTATTTTTGAATAGTTTTGGATACAGCGATAAACAGTTGGAACCTCTGTCAATATTTTATTTTTGGTTGTTGCCAGTTCCAATCAATAAAAGAACAACTTTCTCAATCAACGTCTGAATTTTCTGAAAAGGGTTTTAACAACTTCGGATACTATCGGATAAACTTTAGATGTCATGGCTATGCACTAAGTACATATTTATATATATATATATATATATATTAAAGCAAACCTAATTTATGAATAAAAAGGACTTTTTTCCTGTCTGTGTAAGACTCCCTCTGTTCTTGGGACATTCATCAATGGGAGAGGAAAAATTCTTCCCAGTAGGAATACAACAAATATTTGACAGTTGCCATACTTTTTTCTGGTAAACATAAAAATCGTGTTTAAATATTGTTGTCTGGACCTATTGAAAAGATTTAATGGTTCCTCTTTCTCTTCAAAACATAAAGGCCAATAGCCACTGTCTTTTAGAAAATAAAGTAGCTCATGATGCCATTCTCACCTTCTATTTAGCAATGTCTCATACAGACTCATTACTCAACAAGGATCATTTACCCACTTCCTATGGGTGCTGGTCATCACTATGGTGTCCTGAACTTACAGTAGAGAATTAGGCTGAAGTCTTAGTGTCAGGAACACTCTATGAAAACATGTAAAAAAAAAAAAAGTAAGGAAACAAATTTAGCAATTATACAGCATGCTTGTTTTATGATGAGTTGAACTCTGACCTTTAAGCTCAGTTCACTTGTTTTGCCACCTGTAACATGGTTAACTACGCACTGACTTAATGAATAAGTATGTCATTAGGATATTCTTTCCATTGGATTTTTTAGAAAAAATTACCCAGAGTAAAGATAGGTTTGTAAGGTGACTGGAAAAGTCTCCTTGGCCACATTGTCATATAGGCTTGAAGATATGTGTCCATGAAACATACAACAAGGGCAGGGATGGTTTGGAAAATATAGGATAAATAAACAACAATATACATATAAAGCAGAAAAAGCTAAACAATCATGTGTTTTTAAATAATACAGTGAATAGTGATACTACATACTAAAAACATAACAAACCACCCACATCAATAGCAAAAAAAAGCTTCTGTGGGGAGTAGCATACACAGATACATCAACCAGAGACACAACCCTACTTAGTCGGGGGTGGGCGTTACATAAAGTAGACTTCAACAATTAACAGCATAATAACCCTGTATTTGGCAGAATACTTCTACAGCATACAATATTACTTATCTAGCTTTGAAAAGAGAATAGATCACGGGCACACTTAAACACTGACCACTACAAAATCCACTGTTGACCATATTGTAGTAAATGTGGCTTAATAGGGCATGATTAAATTGAACCTAAGCCTACTTTCTGTGTACATTGCAAGCAAAAAACCCATAGTCCTTAAACCCACAACATTGTTTATAATTACTTTGTCAAATGTAAGATTTTTAAAGGCAGACATAAATCTCAAAAAAAGGTAGGTACTTAATATTATATATATTCATATATTCATATATATATTCATTTACCTTTATGCCCACAGAATAAAGACCTAAAGCAGACACTTTGATCCCACCTTAAGGCAGAATGTAAAAAAGTAATACATAGCAATAAGCAACAGCTAACCTTTGGTCATATATAATGCGCAACACAGCATACAGAGGTTAAATGTATGGATTACATGGCATACAACAGACATGGCCCAGTAATCAGGACTATGTACAACATATCATAAACATTTTATTATTACACATCTAATATTAGTTAGGAGATCAGAAATAGTTCTCGGCTTTAGTCTGTAAAGCAATAGAAAGTGAATACTGGCTTACAAGGCCTAGTCCCCCCCCTCCCCCCCCCCCCCCAACACCATCCCTGTCTATAGAAGTAAATAAAGTCTTTCCCAGGTAAAACCCTGCTTCTCTTAAGCTATGTACACACGTAAGACTTTTGTGGTTGGAAAGGATCTTTCAGTATCTGTTCCAACGACAAAAGACTAAAAGATGATTGAACGAGCGCTGTACATGCAGCGCTGTTCTCCTCTATGGAGAGGAGAGGGGAGAGAATGAGCGAGCGGCACCCAGTTGCGCTCTCCTCCCTTCACTTGCATTGTGGTAGTTCATAGTTCGTCGTTCATGGATTCGCCAGGATGCATTCATAAACTACGTCTGACAGCCGCTGTACACATGTCAGATTCTCGTCTGATACTAGCCCTGAAGCAATAATTAGACGAGAATCTTCTGACGTGTGCGTACCCTTAGAGTTGCATTGGACGTAACAATCCAATATGACCCCTATATATGGTAAATCTCTGTAACAGTTTATATGTAAGCTGTACTCTACAGGTCTACTCAGTACCAATACATGTTAAACCCTACATTCAGTGGTAGAAAAATTGCAATCTCCATTTTTCTACCACTAATGTGGCTACAATCTGCTTTAGAAGCAAAGGTAAAACAAAAACACCATCATAGTTTTGTTGTCATTCTCTAATGAATGATCTAGGATAGACTTTGAGGACAGGCTAAACAATAAATCATGACTTAGATTTATCTAAGATCCTGAAAGTGATGTATGTGAAACATTTCATCCACCGAAAAGACTACATGATATCCTTATGCTATAAATATTTTACATTTATTCATAACAAACCACAGGGTTCATGACCACAGGTTTATTCCAGTAAATCTGGCACAAGCAATATCTATTGTACAGCTTACTGAGACACAAGCGTCTGTAAGCAGCACACATTGTACAAACCCGTATGATTTGTCTTGTTGGTATGTGGGAGACAGGAGGCGTGGCCTTTCACATTATTGTGAAATACACATCACATAAATTGTTTGGATTATGGATATGAAGAGCCATGCGACTTATAAAATAATAATGAAAAAATAAAAATGATGTAAAATAGCACATGGCATTTATTAAAAGGTCATAACACAATTCTTATATATTAGCTACATACAATTCGAGTGAAAATAAATATATCTCATTTTTATTATTTAAACTGTTAAAAGATTCAGTTTTTTTTTTTTTTGTATTACTCTGGAATGATGTGGGAGTTAACAGAAAATGGTAGTCAGATTTTCCCGCATGCAGTACTTATTTCCTAAAGGCTATTGAGAAGTGCATTGTGCATGACCTGCAGCGCCATGCAGCTTCTATAATTTGACATGGCCATTATTGCAAACATAGGACTTTAATTAGATTCCTAGATCCCCTTGACAACCGGCATCTGTATCTGTCTGTATCTGTCCGCAAAAACATTTCTGTATCTGTCCGCAGCATTCACTTACATTACTATCACAAGTAAACCTAAAACACAGCAAGAACAAAAACAGTATTGAATACAATTAATATAAATAAAGACAGACACATATCGGTTTACATAAAATGAAACACACTGCACTTAGTTTTTTCTTTTTCTTGCAAAAGCAGCTCCAAAACAGATGGTCAGTAACAAATGTATTTTAAGAACCCCAAACATAAAAAGGCCTATCAAAATGAATTAAAAACGAGTGTACCGCATAATGAAACGCAAACCTGAATACTATACTTAAAACAAATGAGCACATTTGTTGCAATAGGAAAAAAATAGGTAATTTACTGTTGACAGTGCAGCAGACAAGTCAGCAGACCTGACAAATCTACCCCTCTGACATTATAGCATTTTTTACAGAGGGGCACACATGCGCAGTAAGACAGCCACTTGTCCTGTCCGCACCAGAAAGAAGAAGCGTGGGGCCTACTGCAGTCAGATGGCTCTTTGGAGGGTTTTGAGGGTTCATATAGGTATAGGTAAGTGTTTTTTTTTTTTTTTAAATATGAAAGTTCCGCTTTAGGCACCCTTTCCTAAGAGAATGTATTAGACATCACTTCAAAATGTATTGTTAGGGGACCAAAAAAAAATCTAACAAGAGGAAGTTTTTAAAATAAAATCCCATAACTCTCCCTAAAAAGGTAAATAGGATGACCAGGACCACTGGAACCACTAAACATGAAGATGTGAATTTACTTGTCCATGTCCTCTCCAACATTTATCATTGTGGTGCTGTTTGGGCCATCACATCTGCCCAAAATATCAAGCTAACTGAAGTTCAGTCTGCCCATGTATACAGTAACAGGAGCAGAGAAATACATGCAGAGGAAAATTAAAGCAATTCTAGTTAGTATATCTAAAGTTTAATGTTTTAGAACCATATACCACCTGAAGATTCATGTAAAAAATGATTCTTGCATTGTAAATTGATGTATGTATTTATAGAAAGAAGTATATAGTCACAGAAATCCACACACTATTAGGTATAGAACAGTATACACCTAATATATACTTTTTCCCTGCTTTAGGACTTCCCCCCTGTCATCAGCAGGACTTGGGTGGACAAAGTGCCGACAATATGGGCACCGCGGCTGCAAAGACAGGAAGTGTATTCTTACACTGCCCATCAGCTAGCCTCTATGTCCCCTGTTTGATCCGCATTTGTTGATCGGGGATCACCAACTGCATTCAGAGGTGCCGGCTCTCTCACCAGCTTGCTCCAATGCAGATTGGAGCCCCTCTAATGTCACGGGAAATCCCTGATTCGGCCTGTATTTCATACTGCGCATGAGCAATCCCTTTTCACCAGAGCATGCGCAGTTCAAACCAAAGGAAGCCCTTCTCCTCGCCTATTTTAGGCAGGAGTTTGAATTTCACAGCCTCTGGCTGCTGTCTTTTCTCTTCCTTCCTATGCTGCTGGTTCATCACAAACTATGCTACCTGCAAGGAGTCTTTTACAACAACGTTTTCATATGTAAGTCCCACTTTTTTCATAGATGCTCTTTTCCTTTTGGTTATCTAGATACAATACCCATCAAAATATCTTCAAAATATTTTTCCTTCAAGGTTAAAATTACATCCCATATACCTGGGATTGTGTTCCCCATTTTTTATTAGACCTTCCCTATTTAAGTACCTTCTCCAACATTCCTTACATATATAAAAAATACCTATTTGGCTCCCCTAGCCATTTCAATGTATATACCACATAGATATCTTATTTTTTATTCTCTTATATTAGGTGTCAGTGCATCTAAATAGATACGCTTGCTATTTTGCGACTAATAATTTATTGTCCAAGTAAGTGATTTTTTTCTTTTCTAATTTAGTGTTTGTAGTTTATACTTTGCTATATCTTCTCTTCACACAATCAACATAGACACTATATTCATATACTGCTCTATACCTAATATTATGTGGATGTCTGTGACTATATACTTATTTCTATATATTTATATAGGAGGAGCTCCTTTAAAGGGCAGAGGCTATTTAGTCTCAGCAGTAATGGAGGCTGCTGCTGTGACTTTGCACCAGCTACGTGGCTACTCTGTGTTGTGCCTCTTGCTATTCCTGATCTGACCTGTGCCTGGACTCTGACTACGCCTGCTTGCCGCCTGCGCTGACTGGTGCCTGGACTCTGACCAAAATTGTTTCCGCCTGCACAGACCTGTGCCTTGAATCTACTGGTGACCCCCAGCAGCAAAGAGTCTGGTGGCCTCCAGCCTACTGGCCCATCACCCATTGCGGGGTGCCCTGGTGAAGACTTGGTGTCACTTGTACTCTGTGCTTTGGGTGATCCCCTTCTACCTGCCTGTGGAGACCCTGACAATCTCTTACTCCCTTTCCTATTCTTTCAAGTAGAAACAAATATTTGGAATGTAGATGAAATAATATTTTATATAAGTCATATTGGGCTTATCACTAAGATGATATTGAAAGAACAGCTGTTCTTCAGTAAAGTCAAATACCTAAGCTTTAATCCAAAGCTAAAGAAAAAAATAAACTGTTTGAGTATTTATCCAATTGTCCATAATAAACTTTTCCCAGGGGGTCAGAACTGTTGAAGATGACTGTCACTCATATCAACTTGTAGCATGAAAAGTTACCCTGTGTATCCATTAGCTAAAAAAAATGCTAAAAGTCAGGCAAAAATAGAGGAAATGCTTACAGTGAGATAAAGTAGGGCAAATGAACTGTCTCTATTTTGTTTTCTCAAAGTTTCCAGTTTGTTAGCCAGTGCAAGCTCCACATCATGGCCCACATTTTCATGAATGGGCTATAAATTACAAGTGACAGTGCATGTAAGGTGATATACAAAATGAAAGACAATATTCATTCTCCAACATAAATTAGTCACTTAATTTAACGGAAACTGATAATTCCAAAACAGTTGATACTCATGTTAAACATCATTTGGGTTCATCCTTTTTTGGGACTGGAGATTACCCAGCTAAATTTTTTATCTCTTGACTGTCCAGAAGCCTTGTTTCTTTAACTGAGCCATTTGGAGCCTGGTCTATCACAGTGTTTCTCAACCAAGGTTAAATTCACGAAAAGAGAAAGAGGAAAAGACAGCTTTCTTTGTGGCAACAATAAAAATGATTTACTTATAACAACATATCATAGCATTGACAGTTAAACAGAGCCCAACTACGTTCAGTGTTGCCATAAAAGGTTAGTGTGATAAATTCAGCATAATTCAATATCAGTATAATGGTCAAATTAGATAATATTACAATCTTACAGTTTAAATACATTCATAACATTCACAGAAAAATCAAATATAGTATAATCATATGCTTGAGATTGTTAACATACAGTCAGCGCAGAGAGATAAGCGACTATTGTAATAGCTATATTCATTTGTATGTGAGACATGTACGTACAATGTATGTGAAACACATGTGTGTGGTCTTTAATGAGAAATAAAATAAACAGTGGAAATACCTTCTAATATCCACAGCAAATGGGCCATAGTATGTAAATTCAAACTGAAATTTCAGTTGAAATCAGATAAAAATACTCCAGGTACCATAAACAAACAACTTTGCAAAGTGTTACAGTTATTTTTCATTAACAAAAGCAGCCACAACCTGAAAAGCAAACCATACCCCCTTTTGGAAATTTAAAAAGGAAAAGCTGGAAATCCTGCTCTGTGTGTGGATACAGTGGTCTCTCTGCAGGATTTAGATCTGTACATCAGATCATCAGTACCATCAGCAAAGCTTTTTTCTTTGATTGGGTTTTTGCTCACAAGGATTGGAAATGGATTGGCTAGTATTCAATGACAGTTAAAGTGTGCTAAACTCAAGATAAAATATAATATACAAATATTGCAGATTACCAGCATTTAGATGGTTGCATTTGTTTTCTCTCTTTCAGGCTAATATACTTTATTTTTAACTGGTTATCCTGTTAGTATAGTAATACACTTATGTCCCAGGATGGCCAATTTGTCCGAGACATGGGGCTTTAACATCTAGTTAAATAGGAATTAGAGTGCATTGATTATTTAGTTTTTTATTTAGCACATTTTTGCGGTAACATTTTGTTTATATCAGTAAAACTTGCAATACATTAGGAATTCCGGGACTTTCTGTTGAAATGAAGACATGACATATATGAAATATAGTCTAATGCCTGCATTGAAATGATTTCACTTTAGAATAAACTTAACATGAGCATGTTTATTCATTTAGATGGGATGGGGGTCTCAACTGCAGTCCTCAGCTCTATTTAAGTTTTACCATTGATGACCAAAAAATTAAATAGTAGCTGTTAGGAGACACTTTTCTGGCTGACAATCTGGCGCTGTAAACCAATGCAATCTAGCACGCCCTGTTTATTCCCTCCAATGACATGGCTTGCAGCAGCAAGGAAGATACTGTATGTCTGTCTTGTGCTCTGCAGCTTCAAGCACCCCTAATTTCTCTATGTTTGTATCTACCGTTACCGATCTAACTTAAACAGGGGAAGATCCTTCCTTGTGGCCTGACCAGGCTTGTAAAGCCTTCAGTAAACTAAAAAAGGCCTTCTCCGCTTCTTCCATACTTATACATCCTGATGTCCAGAAACCCTATGTGGAAGATGGTGCATGCAAACTTGGAGTGGGGATAATCCTGTTTCCGTACCCTGGAAATCCCTCCACCCCTATACTTCATTTTCCTGTAAGTTATTTCCTGCAGAGTAAAATTATGATATATGAAACCAAGAGATTTTGCCAGTCAAGTTAGCCTTTTAGGATTGGAATCATTGGCTAGAGGGGGCAGTGCATCTGGTTATAGTATATACAGACCATAAAAACCTGGAGTACATAAAGGGGGCTAAAAAACTTAATTCTAGGCTCTGCAGCTTACAACATCCCCTGTTTCCCTTTGCCCATGCATGTGACTTTCTCAGCATCCACAGCAATAAAAGGAGACTATGTGCAGCTGAAGGAGATTTTAGAGAATGTGCTGGAGCTAATGAGTGCATTAGTTCCTGGTTACAATCTTCCCCTGCCATTAGCTACTGTTCCTTTTTAGCTTCTCAGGCACCAGATGCCCATTGTAGAGTTTAGCCTGGTCTGAACTGCTAGTGGTGTAATTATCTGTTTGGATTTTCTGTTGCTTACTCTGTTTCCTGAACCTGTAAATGTTCACTGCCTAGACCAACCTTTGCTTCGGACCCTAACTCTGCTTTATCTTTACCAGACTACCTTGTTTGGTGGAAAGACAACCTGTGTATGGCTCTGTTTCCTGAACTTGCCTCTGCTGAACTTTCCTGCACTGTGCATCTATGGATCACCTGGTTACTGATTCTGGACTGTCTGACAATTAATTGTGTCTCCTGTCCTGCTCTTGTGAGCTTCTGGTACAGTTCTTCCCTGATACTATCCTTTATGTAGAGTGTCCGTGTGATGGGATAGTGCAACTTACACAGGCTTGCTATAGGTGAAAAGTGCAAAGTTAGAGTGGGGGATTTGCATATGGTGAGCACTAGCTCCGGACCAGGGACCTACAGTAGCCTGGCCACCTGGCAGTGAAGTCAAATCTCTATTTGTATAGTTGTTCCAGAATAGGAACCAGTGAACCTTCACTGTCCCTTCTAAATCTGGTTTTGATCATTAGATTTGTTTTTTCACATCGTGTATGTATGGGAGGAAGAGAAGAAATGGAGGGAGGGAAAGCCAGGCTTTTAAAGGACAACCAGAGTTTAAAAACACAAAATTTTATTGTTCCAACAACATAATTTAAAAGATTAAGAGCGTGTCTCTATAAATGAATCCTAGGCTAACATATAACCACTTGTTTCGCAAAAGAGATAGCAATATCGTTTAGTATCATACTAGGTATAGCGATGGCGGTATGGTGTCCCACCCGGCGCATTTCGCCCGTACCGGGCTTCCTCAGGGGTAAGGGGAGACTTAGTATTATTGCTGGGGTTATTACCGCAATAAAAGCCTTGTGATACCGAATTGCTACATGTAAGTAATTTGATAGTGAGAGCGATATCAATTTGGACGTACTGCTTGTGTTTCCAGATGTCCAAGTGGAGTGAACGGTGTGATAGAAGCTTGAAATGTTTATTCCAGGACCTTAAGTGTTGCAGGCAGCTCACCCACCTACCACAACTAAAAAACTCCATACGAGAAGACAACACTTCTTCAACACTTCTATCTTCCCCTGCTGAATCACTGACATTTAGTTCTACTAAGACAGAGATGTCATAACCATTGTGCATATGAAGGTCCTGGAATAAACATTTCAGACATCTGGAAACAGCCTGGCTTTCCCTCCCTCTTTGATTCTCCATTGGGGCTTTTCTTTCAGGTGGAACAAACTAACAAACTACTGTTTTTTTTCACATCAACAACATTTAGAAATGAAAAGGAAATATACCCTGCATGAATCCGCACTATGTTGAAGGACAAGAGAATGGATTGAAAACCCAGAAAAAAGAGTTAACCATTGATGTCCCAAGTGCACATGTGCAGGATTGAGCTGTGCTTCCTTGATAGTTAGAGATGAAAATAAGCTAGTACTGAAAATTTTGGCACATGAACACGAAAATGTGTAAAATTTTTATTTTAGATATGTATCGTTTAAACATTGTTATATATGATTTTTTAGATATACCACAGTGTCCTATTGAAATTATGTTTTCAACTATGGTCCAAAGTTTTTAAAGCTAACAATGCTTTTCAGTGGAAACAGCAGTTTGTTTCGGTCATCATACCCTTGGCAATGTTTTTGTACTATACCTCTTTCCTAAATAGATAATTAGAACAATGATGGCTTTATTGACATCATATTATCATGGAACTACCTGCTTTTTACATGCATATCCACAGATAGCAAGAGTGCCCAAACTTGCTGCCTGTATTCCTAATCATGGTAAATTACTATGAAAGCAACTTAGCTAACCTATGGAATCAAAAGTAGAACCAAGCCCACTTAAATGTACCTACTGTACCCTTAAGACTTTGGATAAAGTCTTCCATCCACATTATGTATTTCACTAGTTGTAACTACAGCTATACAAGGAGGGACTCATGTTTCCTCCAGTACAAGAGGATGTATGATTTGGGGGGTGTTTTATTAAAAAAATTATATACTCAGGGAAATGGCATTATGAGGTAGTAGGCAAAACTTCAGGTCTTCAATAATATAGCAATCTGTAAATTTCCTAGTGAGGGGATGTTATCCCAAAAAACACACTATGCAGGACAAAAATATTTGCAACCTTTTTAAGTTTATCAATTTATCAAGGTCCTATACCATCACGATGTAGTTTTGTATCCCATATTATTTTTAACCAGTATTTATATAGTGCCTTTATATAATATTGGTTCACCGGGGGTGTATTATAGGTTACACCTTATCCTCCAAGTTTATAACTAAATTATCTTTTGCAAAAATATGCCAAGGATTTTTATGGTGCACAGTTGTAACACCCACAAATAAAATTTTTAAAACATTTGCAATTCATTATTTTTCTCTTAATACAACACAAAAAACATTCATTCTTTTACATACAAATTGTCAATGAATGACTAGGATACTGCAATGATGTTGTTTAGTTTGCTATTAAAGGTCCTTGGTGCGTTTCACTCGTAGGCTTCATCAGAAGGACACCAGGTTAACAGCATTCCATAAATCTATTCATTTGATATCAATCAGGTGCATTATATGAATCAATTGTATATCAAAATAAAAGATTTTCACTTGTGCATATCACCATAACAAGCTTTTTTGTTTGGATGTGGTTGCCAATTGTTTGACTGTGTGCTTTTTTCCCCAAAGAGTGCTTTATAATGTCAAATCATCTTTATAATGTCAAATCATCTTACATTCTGGAAACCCTGGAGATCGTCACTGCACACACCGGGTGAAGACTGAAGAGGGAAGACGTCTCCGAAGGAGCTGTGGGGACAAGGTAAGTATTTTTTTTCAGTTGTAATCCGATTGTCATACAATGTTGTATGACAATCGGATTGCACTGTAACGCGTGTACCTGGTTCGGGGTAAACGATTGTAGCAAGTTTTCTTACCCCAAACCGGGTTCGAGCTAACCGCCCAGGTGGTTAAATACCGCGGTAATATTAAAAAAATTCAACTAAACAAGCAAGTATGTTAACATGAAATTAGCAAGTTTAAACGCAGTCATCACATGCCCAACATGTTTCACTGTATGGCTTCCTCTAGGGAGGTAGAGAGTAGAGTTAGAGAGTAGATCAATATAGATCAATATAGATATATATTGTGAGGGGTACACTCAGGATCCCCTTTGCTAGGGTCAAAGGACATTTGTCTGGTTCATCCAACTCAGATCACACACTGAGGTATGGCTTGCAGACAGGTTTATTGAAGGTTGCAGATAAAATAACAAAACACTTACTAAAACATCAGAGATTCCTGTCTATCAGCTGGAGGGCTTCTCTCTGTCAGCTCAAAACCAAGCTGTCAGCAACCTTCTACTCACTTTTGAGCTCACTCACCCAGACTGACTTTCTGAGTCTCTCAGCCGAGCCCCCTCACAGACCGACTCTCTGTGTCTCCAGCAGAGCTCACTCACACAGTCCACCTGTCTGTGTCTCCAAACAGAGCTCTCTCACACAGTCCACCTGGCTGGGTCTCCAAACAGAGCTGAACTCACACAGCCCCTCTCTGTGTCTCCAAACAGAGCTGAACTCTCACACAGACCCCTTTCTGTGTCTCTCCAAATAGAGCTGCACTGACACAAACCCCTGTCTGTGTCTCTCCAAGCCAAGCTCCTGACTGAGCTCCTGGCTCTATGTTATATCCCCACCCTCAGTGCTTCTTCATTAAGTATCTCCCAGGTGAGAGTCTCCCACCTGCTACTTCACATAGGAATCTTAGGCAAGTATACCTCCCATAAAAGAGGAATCTTGAGCAAATATATCTCAAAAGAGAGGAATCTTCGCCAAATATAACTCTCTTCCACCTCCAGTCTTGCCTTGGTGTCACAAAATAAAAAATCTAAATGTAATTGATAAAAAGCCTACTACATATAGTTATGCTTATATCTTTTTCCAAGTACAATAGAAAAAAGCAGATATGTCGTAGGTATGTAGTTGTATCATGGAGATAGGTAAATGCTGAATGAAGAGTGGTCAACTTTTGTAATTAAGAAGATAACAAGAGATATTGGTGAAGGTAGTCAAGAAAATACCAAGAGGTGTTAAGGAAAGCAGGTATTCAAGTTGCCAAAAAGAAAAAAATGTGAAATGCTTACTTATGAGAAAATGGATGGTTTATCCAATTTTTTCTAATGCTGACTGAGTTAAATATTGCATATCCTAGATAAAAATTATTAGAAAACGAGAGTTAACGGGATTGACACGTTGTTAACATTAAGGGGTACCTAAAAATAAGACTTACATCCAAGTCCAATAGATAGAAGTATTTACCTTGCAGGATATTATGGATTCTATATGAAACATTTAAAGAATGCATAATAAGACATAATAAGACATGAAGAATGAAAAATATTGAAAATGTGTGCTAAACACAACATCAATAGAAGAGTTCGTTTATAAATTCTTGTAAGATTACTTGGGTGAATAAGGGTTGCAGAATGACCACTGGAATGTGAGACAGCATGCTGTCTCATATTGGTAACCCAGTAGGGATTGCTGCCTAAATAGCCCTACTGAGTCCTCCCCTGCTATAGGCCATACATTTTGGTTTATTCCCTGAAAGCATAAGCCATTTACATACATCTGTAAGTGAGATTGGGCACTAGGCTTGGTTTAAATTGGCATTAGTTTGTGTAAATATAAATTGAGGTAATCATTGTATTTTTGTAGATACTATATAAAAATACATGGCTCTTCATTAAAATGTATTAGGTATTGTTGTGTATTACGTGCACACTCATGCTTGCTTTGCAATGAGCTGCATTTGGCAGCCCATTATTATGAATGATAACAATGAATAACAACACATTAGACTGAAAATCCCTTACACCTTTTTATTACTTAGACAGCACTGACTAAGCACTCTGCATAAATATATATATTTATTTATATATTTATATATATATATATACATATAACACTGGTTAATCTTTTACTGACAGGAATTTTTTTTATCTGGTGATTTGATAATGGTGTCCTCAGGACTATAGGTAACAAATTATGTGCACCCTAGCCCCCTGATAAAACACCTTTTTAAAGTACATATCTGAAATGCAGTCTTCTTCAAGTTCATGCCATCATGTGCTGCTTATGGTATGTCAGCATTTAAAGCTAGCCTCTGAGTTACATGCCAAGAACAGTTTAACTGACATACCTTTAGGTTGCATACAAAGGATTAGCCCATTTTTTTCAAGATTCATTACTCTCCTTAATACTTGCTTTATTTAATAGGACTTATTGCACAATGTTAATAACAATTTTTGGTGTAAAATGTTGGCATTACCAGGTGCTCTTAGGTACCTTGATGTATTTCTGTCTAGTTACATTGTTTGCAAAGTTTAATAGTCCATTACAAAGTTTAAAAGTCCATTGCATTCAACCAAAAGACAGGAAACTAAACTAAATTAAAGTGAAACAAAACCAAATTTAATGGTAACACTTGTTAAAGAATCCTTTCTCAACTGCTTTAACATATGTGTCACTGCACATGTGGATTTTACATTTTTCTGGGTATGGAGGTCTTCAAATTGGCCATTTGGAAAGACTAGAACATGTGGGAATGAGACAACCAAAGTGACTATATCCTGTGTTTTGTGTGGTTATCACTGCTGCTGTTGAAAGGACATTAAATAAATTGGGTATATGCCAGATTTGTGGGATTGATATGTATTGTAGTCTGCATGCTACGTCTGATTAATAATTCTAAAACAGGATTGACTTGGTACACTGTTAAAAAACCAATTAGCTAATTTCCTGCTGTTTGATTTCCTTCCTTCCCTAAAAGATCTAATAATGCTTTTGGAGCTGAATGGTACCCAGTGCTGAAGGAATGTGGCTGGCTGATTATCCCTGTTGCCAGTACTCAAAAAATGTGTGGTTACACCTCAAAAACAAACATAGGAAACCAGACATCACTAAAACAAAATGTCATCGTAATAAGACACATTCAACATTTAGGTTAAAAGTAAAGAAACTTCATGGTAGAAAAACAATTTAATGCATGAAGATTTGGATGGAGAACACCAAGCTAATGATTTAGTTGAGCTGCTTCCTTTTAAAAAATAAGTTTGTATTCTCTGAAGAGATACCACCCTGACATTTGGGCTAGCACCAATGAGGTCACAAGTGCATCAAGCCAAATATTGTTTACTCCAAGGTACCTCCTGGAGCTGCAGAAAGTCTGATTATGCACACATATAAATATGTACGAAATATAAATATACTTTTATTTAATAAAGTAGCCCCACATAAACCATTATCCTGGAAATTTATGGGAACAGTACTAGCTTGAAAGTCTAGGAGAATGCGTTGCTCCATTTTGAATCTTCAGATTACTTTATTCATTATTTATAGCAAATATATGAAGATCTCTCTATCTGTTTATTAAAATCCATTTTAGAGACTAATATTGTAGAGTAATGTAAACTCGGTTCCTCTTGTTCAGGGTTATATATAAAAGAAAAAGTGAAAATATTACGTATAGCAACTAATAGGATATTTGCTAATTTAAGTGCATGCACGTAAAACATTTCAGGTGCCCAATAATGCTCACATTTGGTGTTCTGAACAGGACACTTGAAAATACTAAAGAAACATAAATGCTGATATTAGATACCAAAATGTATTTATGGCAAGGAAAAGAAGGTAGAAATAAAAGCATTCATTTCTATTTATGTATGGTCTATGTGTATCTATAAGTAAGTATATGTGTACATACATGTGTCTATGCATACCCCAAATATATGTTTGTGTACATAGTTCCTGATTTATTAAAACTCTCTAAGACTGAAAAAGATAGACTGTCATAGCAGAATCTGGGTGATCCTGTGTGATTTCCTATAAACCAGTTGCTATTAAAATTTTGAATCCTGGACCAGATCCATTCCAGGTTTGTTGGATCAATAAGGTTCTCCCATGATAGTCTATCTATCTCCTATAGATCCATTTTCTCCAGTCCTGGACTGCTTAATTAAATCGGATCAATATCTGATGGACCTAGCTAATACAAATATGTTTGCAGGTGTTCATAAGCATAGAGCATAAATATCAAATGATGTGTACAAATTTAAAATTAGTGTATGTTTATATGTACATATTTATTCTAAGTGAGTCCATACTACATGTTTTCATATGTAACTACTTGCATGAATAGGTATTTAGGTAGTATATGTGGGTAATTGATAGTATATGACATGTATGTGAGTTAATATGCATATGTAGTTTTTGACTGTGTAGGCATGGAGTTATATAAATTTTTATGTACGATTGTTTACTTTTGGTGCAAACCATAAGAATTTTACAGCTCAAGTTTTTCTTGGTCTGCTATGTAATAAATATCAGGATCTTATGTTCTTTTTCCTCTTACAGTTTATTACATTGTTTTAAGTGACTGAGCCGGTCTAGGTACTTTTTTCTCTGTTGTTGAAACAAACAGCAGCTGCCCCCACCCAATAACACAGGGGAATGTACCCTCACAATAACACAAAAAACTGGTTCTACATTGGTTAGTGTTATTGTCTGTGGTGTTACTGGACCTATCATATCCATCTAAATAAGTATTATAACATCATGCTACTGAAGCAACAAAAGAGAAAAAAATGCTTAAAAGCAGCACAAAATATGAAATGTCATATATGCATATGTGTTCTTATAGATATAAATGTAGAACTTGCTTCTTAAAAATAACACTTTCCTAAAATCAAGTACTGACCCAGTCATGTGACTTATATCATTATCATAACTATTTTTAAATTAGGAGAACACAGAAATGCAAGTGGTGCTGGCTCATCACATTTGAGCTTCACATCTCAGAAGTAGCAAATGCAATATTCAGAGCACAATGGCTCTGGTAAAGTGGCTCATTTCATGACAAACCACTGTGTGAAAGGGTCCACAATTCACTGTCCAACAGCAACAAGTACAACCATCACATTTCAGGGGACAAAAGAAACCCCCCCCCCCCCCTTCATCAGGGCTACAGAAATGGAACACACATGAAAACCAATACACAAAATAACCTGCATTACATACGAAGATAGCTAAACAAGGAACTAAACAAACCTTTCTTGCATTTTTTGTAAGTTTTAGATTTGTCTAAAATACTACTTCCGGGATTAGTTACATTAGTATCATGTTTCTATTTTGTTTTTAGTTACATCGAGTCAGTTCCCAATAGTTGAAATGTTTCCAATCTGATTAGAGATTATTACATATGGTTTAGGTCAGCTAGAGAACTTTTTGTTTCCATGAGAATGATGAGTATTTCATATTTTCTAGAGGATATGGTGAATTCAGTTGATTTTCATGTTAAGGGTGGGTTTGTTTATATATGTGTGTGTGTGTGTGTGTGTGTGTGTATTTGTGCAAGTTTGTGGACAAATATATGTTTTTGTTTGGATCATTGCCTAACAATTCTGTGGCCTTTTTTTCATAATTTTTTTAAATAAAATCAGTACCTATGCCTTATATATGTAAATATGTAAACAGTATATATATATATATATATATATATATATACAAACACATGGATCATGAACATACAATTGTTGGATACAACAATTTTTATGTTTTTAGAACATTTTTAAGTAGTTGTATTTGTTTTCGTATGCACGTATATACAGTATGTGTGTGTAAATGCATACATTTCCATGAAACAAAACTATGTTTTCATTAATTTCAGCTATTTTTGGATGGCATTCAAGGTATTTTCTGTATTCATTTTACTTTTTGTTGCATTTCTCTAGCACTGAAAATGGGAAGTTCCTTTGGCCTCCAAAAAACACATTAAAGATCTACATTTTAGGATCAGGCAGGGCTTTATTGCAGAAAGGGACAGCCAATGTAATTTTTGCAGTAAGCATTCTTACCTGCCTGATCAACGTCTGTTGTGTCAAAATTTGCTGAGCTGAGCATGCACCTGTGAGTGCAAGGACTAAATGAACTCCCACGCACCTGCATAGGAGTTACATCATCCCAATCAAGATGGCTGAAGCCAATGAAGATCAGAGCCAGAAGAAAAAAAGATGGCAGAGCCCACAATGGATTTGGGACAGGTGAGTATTTCACAATAAATTGAAGTGACCCTCTCTATATTGGTGCCTATTGTTATTGCCTATAGTGTTTTGTTAGTATATAGAAAGTTAGGGGTGGTACATGAATGCCAGTGATTGATTCTCAATAATTGCCTAATGTCTGATTCACTGCTTTATAAAATGGCCTCTTAGAAAGTAGAAAGAATAGTCAGGACTGGCCCCACCCAATAACTTTGAATGTACCCTCACAATAACAAAAAAGAAAAGGGTGGTAAGTGGTCACAAGATTAGATGTCACTACCTAAGTTCACTGGACAGTCAAAAGGTGCCTTATCAAGAACAAAAACCAATTTGACATTCAACGTTCAACATTCCAAATACTATATATGCAGTGGGACTAGAAAAACCTCATATTTTGTTGGTTTGTTACAGCCTGAAATGAAGACACACAAGATACATTTTTCAAGCACAACCTATAACATTCTAGTGAAACCCATTAAACGACAGTTCAAAAAAATTATTGTGATGGATAAAGGATCACCCCTTCCTAAAAAAAAAAATATTGTATAAAGTATTAAGTTACCAAAATTGGCTTCTAACATCAACTGTAATTGTTTTGATCAGTTCACTGCTATTTCTGAAGCATTCCTGTGCTTGGTAGTGGCAACTGCCTAAATATCTCAAGGTTAAGTTATGGACAGGCACAAATCAAGAGATGGATACCAAAAAAAATTAGATGTTTTATCAATCCCTAGGAGCACAGTAAAGTCCAAAAGTAAGAAATGGAAAACTTTGGACCCTCCCCGGACCAGACAATCCCTCCAAACTGCAAAGAAAAATGGGGTGAAAATGGTCAGAGAAGCTACAAGGAGACCTTTAGCAATTTGTGACAATATCACAATATAAGTGCTCCAAGATATGGTTTGTATGGGAGGGCTGCAAGAAGAAAGGCCACTATATGCTGTGGTGCACTGCAAAGCAAGTACATTGGGATGAACAGAAATCGTTGTTAGAATGGCATTGGAAAATGATTGGTATTGTGATGCACCAATGTGTTTACAATGTAATTCTGCACATTACAGCAATGCACTGTTCGACTGAGTCCCCACAAGTATTAGCACAGCATTATCTGTGTATATGTGTGTGTGTGTTTGCTACAAAGAGGTCAAATGACCTTCTTCATATGCATTTAAATTTCCAGTCCAGCTGCTAGTGAAAGGAGATATAGGAGATAAATCAACTGCTCCATCTCTTCTTCTTTTGTTGGTGGGGGCTGGGGTGCAAAAAAAGTTAAAGTAGGATGACTCAGGGATAACTCATCACCAATACAAGGTTTGTTTGGATCATTGACTAATATATCTGTGGGCCTTTTTAAATATATATAAAATAGGTACCTATGCATTTTTTTGCTTCTTGAACCTTCTAAATGCATATTCTCTGCCCTACATTTGCTTGTACATTTTGGTCCGCAAAAAAACCCAAAAAAACAATAGAAAAGATTTTCTAACTACAAATAAAAGTATGTGTTGAAGATTATTAATGCAAGTGTTTTCCTCCTTCCATCCTGTTGTGCCTTCTAGTGTTTTTAACAATAACGCAACACATTGATTTAATTGCAACATATCTAGTGCTTATTCCACTATTTTATTCACAATTGTTTAATTGAAATCAATTGAGCCCCAGCTTTTATTAATAATAACAAGGGCATTATACTTTTACTACATATATACAAGGATAGGGGTTATGATAAGGGCAAAGGTCACTTCTCTGTGGAACAAAAATTACAGTAGCTTTCCCATATGGCCTTTCGATCTACTATTCACTCATCATCACCCAAATGAAATTTACTTATTAAATTAGTGGTCATAATGCTGTGATGGCTCTGCACATCTTACATAATAGCCCTGTGACAATCCACTACACTGCTGGCTAGAGCAAATAAATGTCATGTACATATTTCCATTTGCAGTAGATAAAATAAAAAAATATGAAAATATATACATAAAAAATGAAATTATGTACCAGAGTTCCGCATAAAATAAATAAATGTATAGTAGAATGTAAAGAAAAGCAGGAATAAAACTGTCAGCCAGCACAATAGACTCCCTTTTATAAAAATAAATGATGGGTCAAAGGACCAGACTACTAGCAGATGGGGCAGGACATAGTAAAATAATTAAAAATGAATACAAGCAACCTATGCCTATTTTAAGGACTTAATAAATAATTAAAGCACACATACAAACACAAAATAAAACAAGAATGATATACAAAAGAAGCAAACAAAAAGTTTGAAATAAGCCTTACAAAGAGCAGAAAGATAGTTCTGCATCATCAGATCATTGTCCTAATGAAAAATAATCTTTAACAAAGGATGCTGCCCATTAGGTCCTGTGTCCTCTTCCTCTTTCTAACCTTCAGGTCAAATAGGTCACTAAAGCTCATACGCTAAGTGTATAAGTCAAATTCTTTGTAAACCATAGCAACCAGTGATTTGTTTCCTTTTATTGTTAAAAGCAGCCTTAGCTTTTGACAGTGGGTAGTTAGACGTTTAGCCACAATCTGACCAAATTTTAATTGTTTATTACAGCCAATCATTCCATATTCATAAAAGCTCAGCTTGGCTGATGCTGCAAAAACTGAATTATTAGAT
Source organism: Pyxicephalus adspersus (assembly GCF_032062135.1). Lineage (NCBI taxonomy): Eukaryota > Metazoa > Chordata > Amphibia > Anura > Pyxicephalidae > Pyxicephalus > Pyxicephalus adspersus. The sequence goes on from NC_092869.1 coordinate 13,544,491, forward strand.
GGAAGTGTTGGGGCAATAAAGACCAATGCAATGCTTTCATTTGTCCAAATCATTGTTTCCATCCTTGGCAGTAAGACTTGGTAGCTTTCCTTTCTAATGAATAAGTACATTGGCTTTTGTCAGATAAAAGCAAGCTCATTTTTGTTTAGCTCCTGTTTTGTGCAAATTTGTGCATGTATAAAATGTTCAAACAAGTAGGTATATTATATAGTTACGTAAATGTTTTCTAAGGGATGGGTCAGCAAAACATTTACAGGTATTTGACAAAGTTTTAGACTTACTTGAAAACATTGGTGTGCTGGACTACAAAACATAACATGTATGTGTTTATTTACCTTTATCACTCAGTATTTCTACTATATAGGTATGAACTATTGATGTATCATTAACCCATAGATGTTTGTATTATACAACGTACAGCAGTCTAGAAGATTATGTGTTTTATAAATTTAAAAAAAAACAATAAATGGAATATTATGACATACAGATTTTGCCAGTGACATCCATAACTCTTTAAAAACACAAATATCAATAGCATGCTTGTAGTACCACCAACAGGCAAATAATGCATACAATAGTAGGATATCATATACATATAAATAATAGTAGCTACAGACAGATATTAGCAATGCCACGTCAATATTAAAACTGAACTGAAGAAATAATACAAGTACAAATGAAACAGTAAGCAAAATATACAGTCCAAATATACCTTTTTTATTATAAAGCATATTTAAATATTTGAATATATATATTTTTTAATATTTATACCATGAAAAACCTATAGATTATTTGTTATTTACTTTATTACTATTATCAACTTTTTTTTGGTTATCATATATATATATCCTTCATTGTAAAAACATTTTACAACTAAGCTTCTCACTAAGATTAGACAAGATCTGAACATTTTAAATAGAATATATCTTCTTGATTTGGGACATACATTCTAAAGATAAGCCCTCTGATGTTTACTTTACCCCTCCTGACTCTGCCTTTTAATAGGCCTGATTTATTAAAGCCCTCCAGGACTGGTAAAGATGTATCTATAGAAGATAGATAGACTATCATGGGAGAACCTGGGTGATCCAGCAAACCTGAAATGGATCTAGTCCAGGATTGACAACATTTGCCAAAATTAGCAAATCATTTTTAAGAAATCCATTCAAGGATTGCTGAATCACCCTCCCATGTTCTCCCATAATAGTCTATCTTCTCCAGTCCTGGAGGGGTTTAATAAATCAGGCCCAATGTCTTTAGATCCTAAAACAATCTGTGGTGAGCTCAGGAAGTTTGCACATTTGTTAAAATATCCCCATTTCTATTTTCCCTTAATAATCACTTACTGTCTGTCAGCTCATTCTACTGAGTAATGAAACTTGAAATAGGGAATTTTAAAGTTTTCACCAAGACTACAGGATAACAGTGTTGAGAATCTAATTAAAATAAACCAATTGGGGCTTCATTAATTCATAACAATGATCAGTAGGGAGTTCAGTCCAGAGCTACAACCTATTCAATATTTGGTGTGCAACTCAACTGCATTTATTTTTAAAGTAACCAATAACCTGTAAATATCTAATAAAGTTACTCTAAATAAAGGTTTGTGTTGGAGTGAGAGATTCTAAATCATGTAAAGTGCTAAATATTCTTTGCAAATGCTACACTCTTTGCATTCTTTGCATTCTCATTTTTTTATTTCAGATTAGCATATTGTTGTGTTTGAAACTTATCAGAGTGCTCTCTATAAAGCTTTAATATTTCAAAGTCAATAAAATGAGAACTTTAAAAGAATTTATTTTCCATTAAAAATAAAAAAGGTGAAATTTACTGGTTGAAGTTCACATTTACTTGTGAACTGCTACTATTTTTTATAACTAATGTAATGCATTATTCTGGACACACTGGAAACAAAAATGTATTATGAGTTCTGACCTGCTGGCTGCTCAGCTTTCATAAGAGAATAGGGCGAGTTAATTCACAAAAGAAGAAGATAAAATTGGTAGTTTGATACTATGATAGAGATGAATTTCATGGAAGAAATTCTTTTAGCCAAATCTTTTGTATGCTATAGTTCCTATCTGACTCTAATTTAGCCTAAAAGTAAAGAAAAAAATAGATGAGATATTTGGCAGCACCATTATTTCAGATAAGGATGTGTACAATAGGCGGGGACTAAAACATACTCTCCTTTTCTAAAGACAAACAATAATACCTATGTTTCATTCACAATGTTGTTATGAAATCTTACTGGAAATGGGTTTAAACCATGGTGTTGCAGTAATAAATAAATCATGTTTTGGTAAAACAAATACATAAAGAAACCTTTAACCATATATTTTTGCAGCTGCTAGGATCACTTCTATATGTACACAACAGCATAAAAAATGCTATTGGTGTGAACTTGCTCTACTCTCATTCATGCTATGACGACCACCACAATTGTTTGACTGTCTACTAGAGAAATAGCCATATTATGTAAATACACATCCTTAAACTAGCTTCCACCTGCCAAGTAGTTTAAGGCTTATTATTGCCACTCCAAAAAACAAATTCCTGTTTGATTTTCTCTTTTCTCTAATGTAGGCTTGTGAATCTAAAATGGGACAGTATGTATAACTGCTCCACATGACAGTAAGAGCCATAAGACAAACTGTACATATATATATATATATTTATTTATACCATGTGTTTGGTGCTGTCCTACTTCCCTCAACAGATTTTACTGTTTTTGTGGAATTTGTACACTTTCAAGAGGTGTTTTATTTTGTAGTAAATAGATACCAGTGAAGTCTATCATTTCCACATAACAAAAATGCAGCTAAACAATTTTTGAAAAATTATTATGGTTACACTTTGGTTTTGTTTCTTTATTTATATTTAAAATAAAAGACTGCATTTTTGCTTTCCTTCTTTTACAATTTTCTAGTGTTGTGTTTTAAGGGTGAATTGCCTGACATTTCCTTTAGGTCTAACTTTACATACTGTAAAGTTTGCACAGTTTCCCTCACTCAGTATATCAAGTATGTATAGAAAATATAATTTTGTAACAAATCTTACCTAACCTCACGTAATCCTTGTTAAACTACTACTAGTTTATTTACTATCAAAACTGGGTTATCTGTGAATGTAAATGTTGCCGTACATTTTTATTGCATAAGATTTATTGCATTAGCTTTAAAACTAGGATGAATCACAAATTCATATCTGACATAAACACAAACTACTAAAAAGTAAATTAAAACTAAAAGTGAGGGGACCAATACAATTAGTACTAAAGCTAAAGTGAAAAATATAACTTGCGTAATCATTTAAATTCTACCATGAAGTATTACTGCGGTGAATAGGACTGTGACAATTTCAAGTAAATCAGACATCTCTGGTGCATTCCGGAGAATGTTTACCCTAGTAAATACTTTTGGGCAATGCTTTAGAAGCAAAGGGAGTACCCAATGATATGAAGAATAACAAATGTTTATATCTAGTGGTTAGGGAGTGCGGTAATATGTTGCGTATCATGTTTCATGTTTCATCATCAAATCAGAGACTATAATTATACATGTTTTTTAGGGGAATAAATGAATGCAGTGACTCTCTCAACTAATAACTATATACTAAATATTAACAAATATTATGAATAGTAATGGAGACCTCTTTAAATAACTAATTAAACAAAGTTTTAATAAATAGAGTTGTGTCTCCTTACTGGGTAGTGTAAAACAAAAAAAACATTTTTCATTTTACAATCACATACATACTAAACGGATAAAAAGAGGTTGTTGACATATGACATTTTTTAGTTTTTTTTTTATTCAGAGTATATGCAATAGATTATATCATGACTTTTGGGCAATAAAATGTCTGATGTTATATAATTACCAAAAAAACAAACAAACAGGTAAATAGAATCACAGTCCATCCAAAAAGTATTTTGTTTTATTTTTACATGAGAACTATGGCAGGTATGACATATGACTAGGCAGGAAGACTGGTTACATAGTTACATAGTAAGTCAGATTGATAAAAGACATAAATTCATCAAGTTTAACCACTAGGGAAATAAACATATCCCAGATATAAAACCTATAGACATAGTTGATCCAGTGGAAGGTTAAAATAAACCTGGTACAATTTGCTCCAGCAGGGGAAAAAATTCCTTCCGGATTCCATCAGATATTTCCTGAAATAGTCTCTGTTATCTTTACTTTAAAGCTTTAATACACAGTTATATTCTGTGCTTCTAGAAAAACATCCAACTTTTTCTTAAAGCAATTTATAGTAGTTGCTAAAACTACTTTCTGAGGGAGCCTAATCCACATTTTCACTGACCTTACAGTAAAGAATCCCTTCCTTATCCAGAGCTTAAACTTCTTTTCCTCCAGACACAAAGAGTACCCTCTTATTCTTTGTAATGATCTCAAAGTGAAAAATTGGGAAGAGAGTTCTCTATATGGACCATTTATATATTTATACAGGGTGATCATATCCCCCCTTAAACATCTCTTCTCAAGGGAGAATAGATTCAGTTCATCTCTCCTCATAGCTGAGCTCCTACATTCCTTTTCTTAGTTTAGTTGCTCTTCTATGCACTCTCTCGAATTCCACAATGTCCTTTTTGTGAACTGGTGCCCAAAACTGAACTGCATATTTCAGATGTGGTCTGACCAATGCTTTGTACAGGGGCAGGATTATGTCTCCATTCCTGCAGTCTATTCTTCTTTTAAAACAAGAAAGTACTTTACTAGCTTTAGATATTGCAGCTTGGCATTCATTGCATGCTGGTATTAAGTCTGTGATCTACCAGATCCCCCAGATCCTTTTCCATTTCTGACTCCCCCAAATGTATTCCCCTAGACAGTATGAAGCATGCATGTTGTTGTTGTGCTCCGAAGTGCATAACTTTACATTTATCTATTTTAAATGTCATTTGCCACTTGGCTGCCCAATTAAACAGTACATCCAGGTCTGCGTGTAGATTATAGACATCCTGTATGCACCTAATTCCATTAGATAGTTTGGTGTCATCTGCAAACACAGCAACGTTGCTTTTAATCCCAAACTCTATATCATTTATAAAGACGGTAATTAGTAAAGGTCCCAGGACTGAACCCTGGGGTACACCACTAATAACTTTAGACCATTCAGAGCATGAATCATTAATCAAAACTCTCTGGATGTGGTCTTTAAACCAGTTCTCTATCTATTTACAGATTGGCTTTTCTAAACCTATTGACCCTAACTTGCAGATTAACCGTCTGTGAAGTACAGTGTCAAATTCTTTAGCAAAGTCCAAGTACACTATATCAATTGCATTCAATCAACTATATTATTTTCTAGCAGAATTTCCTCCATGTGGTTATTTATCAAACTCCCTAGGACCTTTCCAGCTATGAACGTTAAACTTACCAGTCTGTAGTTGGTAATGACTTTGCTCCCTTTTTGAAGATAGGAACCACATTGGCCTTACCAATCCATCAGTACCTTGCCGGTGATGAGTCTCTAAAAATTAGAAATAATGGCTTTGAAATAACCAAGCCCAGCTCTTTGAGGACATGTAGATGTAATCCATCAGGTCCTGGTGCTTTTTCAGCCTTAATTTTGCCCAACTCATATAACTTTTTGAGCCATTGTGGCTCATTTAAGGCAGTGACATTACTATTAGCAATTTGGATTTGAGCTCTGCCATTTTCCTTTGTGTACACAGAGCTAAAAAAAAAACTGTTTAGTAAATCTGCCTTTTCTGTATCCCCAGTTACCAAGCAAGAGACATCCTTTAACCTCCTAGCGTAACCCCGAGTGAGTCACACTCGGGGTAGGTAAACCTAAGGGAAGGTTAGTAAATACAGCCTTACCTGATCCGCCGGCATCAGGAATTAACTGCTAGGGAGGTTAAGTGGCCTACCTGCTCAGATCTGATCTTTTTGCTAATAATATATCTAAAACTTTTTTTTGGGGGGTTGCCTTACTTTCTTTTGCAATCTGTCTTTCGTTTTGCACATTTTATCTCCCTTTTACATCTTTTATTATATTATTTATAGTTTTCAAATGTTGAAGATGATCCTTAATTTTCATATTTATGGAATGCCCATTTCTTATTCTTTATGGCTTTTTTTACATTGGCTGTGAGCCACATAGGGTTTAATTTTAGCCTGTTAAACGTATTACCCATTGGAATATTTTTTTCAGTGTGTTTGTGTAGAACAGACCTGAAACATTCCCATTTCTGTTCTGTATTCTTTGAGGACAATAATGTCTCCTAGTCCAAGTCACAGTCCAAGTCACCCTTAATAATGGAAAATTTGCTATCATAAAATTGAATGTTTTTATATTTCCTGATTTTGCTTCCAGTTTGCAGCTTACAGTAAATAAAATCATCATAAGGTCACTGCTACCCAGATTTTCTTTTACATGTACATTGTTAGAAAAAAAAACTAGGTCCAGCAAAGTATAATTTTTAGTTGCAGCTTTTATGAACTGTACCATAAAATTATCCTGTGGTAAATTAATAAATAATTATAAAATTAACATTCAGCCTGAAAATGGCATTGCAATGGCATTGCAATCTTAGGGGTATATTGAACATAGAGTTTTAGTTACGTTACGAGATATGCTCAATTAACATGCTATCATAAAGCACTCATAAGCATGTAACTGTGACGAAGATAAAAAAATTATTTATAACAAGCACACATATGAGGGTTTTATGTTTTTTTTACTGTATCTGGTGGATGTCTGCTGTTAGGCAAGACTTTACATTTAGTGTTTTAGTAGCCTGGAAGTGTGCTGTACTATAAATTATCTTATCTACATGGTTACTATGTATAGTTTGTTATCGTATATTCACAAGGGAAAACCATATTCTGTCTAACTGAAAATGCAAACATCTGTATTGCTACTGATAGCTTGCCTAGGTTTTAGGTGACACTCTCAAAAAGTTCTGATTTAGCATTTTGTATTTACTGCAGTTTCTGTTTAAAAAATAGATTTGGTAATGCTAACATGTGCCCTGTTGATTCATGAGAAGTTTGAATTTTAATAATTATCTCAAATTTTAATATTGTTTGTTTGTTCCTAGCATTAAAACTCTTACTACTGAATAGAAATGTTATATTCTTTGGGCCTGGTTTAATAATGCTATCCAAGGCTGGAGATAATACACTTTCATCAGTAAAGCTGGGTGATCCAGCAAACCTAGAATGGATATGGTCCAGGACTGAAAACATTTGCTAACAACTATAAACAAATGACTTTTAGGAAATCCATTCCAGGTTTGCTGGATCACCCAGCTTCACTGATGAAAGTGTATCCTCTCCAGTCTTGGATAGCTTTAATAAATCAAGCCCTTTGTATAAGGGTTAGATCAGTGGCTATATTCATTCTCAACATTACTTTCTTAAGTTTATGCTCGCAAATTCACACATACACACAAGTATTAAAAACAGACTTTTTTTAGCACTGTTGCTGGGAAACTGTCCAAAACAGGCAAGCATAATTATTGTCATATATAAAGTAGATAATAAAATGCACGCATGGAAACTAATAGTAGTTCACCCATTACTATATGCAAACAAGAATCAAAATCATAAACTCAAAAACCTCAGTACACTCAGTTTTGAAGTGGGATTATGAATGAGAATAGGGAAAAAGATAAAATGATGTGCTGAGGAATATCTGAAAGTAAGGTAAATGATTAGGTGAGGGATAAGTTAGAGAGGGTAAAGCATACTCAATTTAATTAATTCTCAGGCAAACTTTAATAATTTTTGGTAAGTGTGATTCACAACATAGGTTACAGAGTGCATAAGTAAGGTGTATGTCTAATTGACAGTCATTGGTTACTTACCTGAAAAGGAGACAAGAGAGGCACTTTCAGGTGGAAAATCACACTACCTAGCTATGCTTGCTGACTGAATCTTGCTGGATGGGAGGCTCCTGACAACACACCTGGTGCTCATGCCATAGGCTTCAGAGTCTAGTGACTCCCACAGTACATATTGGACATCAAATAGGAAATGTAAAATTACAGTAGTAAACAGAAAGTTAGGGAAAAAAAGTTATAGTAAAACAAAATTATAGAAAGTCAAATGTAGCAGTAAGTTCTCTGAACACAGAGCTTTGGGGACAAACAGAAAATGGTATTACAAAGTAATAAGCACAACTAAAAGGGATATGAAAGGAAATATGAGGAACTGGTTTTAGAATTATGAGAACAATGGAAAAACAGTGTTGAGTTGGCTAGAACAGATTTGAGTTACATTGTGAGCTTTAGATGGGTTATCGAAAGCATATAGGAAATGTATTGGCTTTTTTAGTGAAGCTGCTTGGAGCTTAAGGAAAAGAACTACTTTCAACAAAAAAAATGAAAAAAGGAGGTCAAGGTCAAGAGATTTCTATTTGAGGACAATAAAGAATAGTTGAAAAACAGTTTGAGGTCAGCACAATTAGGCATGTGGCGTGGGCACAGAGTAGGTCAGATGGGATTAGGCCAGATTTCTTTCTGCTCTTTATGATCCATTAAAAGTATGAAGAAACACAACAAAAAGTTACTGGTAAAACACAGAAAAATTAAGTCTTCTGCTCTAACGTTTTATTCCACCCCAGAAGAGCAAATTCCCTAGCAATGCCATCTTTTCTCTAAAGTCATACTCTGTAAAGTCATTCTAAAGGGAAATTCTTTCCCTCATCCCATCTCTGAGATAAGGATATCAGACCATATCAGTGTCTGCTGAGGCTGCTGATTTCACATCAAAGATTGCACCCAGCAGTGATCTTAGGGTTTTGGGGAATGTCTACAAAGGGTGTGTTCTACACAAGTAACATGCAAAAAAAAAAAAAAAAAAAAAGTTATATGCACATAATATTAAAGGGGAAGATTTTTTTTAAATAGTCTGGTTGTATAAACAGCTATTTCTGTTATGTTTAAGTTGCATTAAGTTTTTTTTTTTTTGTTCAGCTGATTTGTCTGATTTGATAAAGCTCTTCAAGACTGGAGAAGATAGAATTTTATCAGTGAAGCTGGGTGATCCAGCAAACCTGGAATGGATTTCCTAAAAGTAATTTGCTATTTTTAGCAAGTATGTATTCAGTCCTGGACCAGATCCATTCCAGGTTTGCTGGATCACCCAGTTTCACTGATGAAAGTATATCTTCTCAATTTTTTAATAAATCAGGCTCATAATGACTCATTTCCAATTTTATCCATGTATCCATGTATGTATCCAAATGTTTTTCTACGTCCTGGTGTGCTTTTTTATGTCCTGGTGTGTTTAATACAGCCTAGGTGCTTGTTGTTCAGTGCTGTCTGTTCAGTTAACTGTATTAAAGATCAAAAAAGGGCATGGGTCTAGAATATTGACTGCAAACACCAATTTGTAAAATAAACACAGACATCAAATAACATCATAATTAAAAAATGGAAACTGAATGGCTAACAGTACTGTTCAGTTTTATGAAGGGAAAAAGATGAGAAGGAATCACCTCACTGCATTCTCCCTAAAAAAATCAGGCAGTCATTCCTGTTATTCATTGATCTGGCGCATAAGGTGACAGCTTTACACATACTAAACTTTCATTCAAGATAATCAGGATTTTTTTGTCCAGGGTAACACAATCTATGATCTTTATAGCTTGTTGTCACTGAAACAATTGTTCCTAAATATTACTTCTTTTTGCTGCCTGATGATGTCAGCATATTGTGCTCCCTTTTACTTTTAGTCGTGTTGGCAGTGGTCACACAGACAAAAAGAGTGAATCCCCCCCCACTTCCCCAGCAGATAAAACAACATCAAAACTGCCTCTGAATGCTTGGTTGTTTTGAATGAAGAGAACAGTGTACAGCACTGTGTAATATATTGGCGCTAGATCAATCCTGTTTATTATTAATAATGATAATAATAATAATAACAGTGTATTGTGGTAGTGGGCAGTATACTGTTCGGTGCAGCCAGAGTACCTTCCATGTGATGGTAACCTTTCATTCTTATGTGCAGCAAGAGCAGATTGGAGGCTGGCAGTATGTCCAGGACTTAGTATCCTGAGCAAGACTAACATCTGAAAGTTGAAGATTGCAAAGAGACTTAGGTAGTCTATAGCACCTATATTAGTCCCTAAAGCAACTAGTCTCTTACCTAAGCAAGTACTGGTTTGTATATGAACAAACGACAGATCCAATATATTGCCATCAACACCTTGCTAAGCAAGCCCTTTGTGGGCAGAACACTGCGTTTCTTTGACTTATAGTAAAAAAGTAAGTATAGTAGTATACTTAGTATAAGTAAAAGTAAGTATAGTATAACAAAATATAAGTAAAACACAAAAATCCTAAATTACATTCTACTGAGTGTTTTAGATCCCTGAACATAAAACTATACATTTGAAGCTAAATTTCAAATTGAATACTTCTATACAATACAATAAGGAAAGTGTGTCAAGCAAAAGAATTTGTCAGTACTGGACAAATACAGTCAAGACTGAACCAGAAAATATATATTCAATGTTATTTGTAGCAGCATATAAACAAATAAAATAGGAATGGTAAATTGCACATTATTGTTGTTGTGTTGCATTTGTGGCACACCTTTGAGCTTACAACTACTGCCTTACATTTTCAGTTTCTTCAAGACACTTTGAGGATGTGAACTGCATTTGTTTTATACACTAAAAAAAGATGAAAACCATGTAGGTCAATATACTAGAAAAATAAATGAAACTCTTTAAACAAGAATAGTTATTATGGTGCCTATTCAGGTACTTTAAATATATTAATACTAATTTGTGAAGAACCACAGGAATTGTGGGTCCTTTGCCTAAATGTGTATATTACTTCTTACCTAACTTACCTAAAGGCCTGTATAGTGATATTTCCACGGTGGAGTATTGGAAAACTTAAGACATTTCCTGATTTGAAAATAAATAAGGAAGTTAACCAACTGGGCTGTTTAAATAGCAAATTTAGTTAAAAAAAGACTAATAAAGTGAGATTCTTAAAGAGAAGCTAAGCTCAAAGAGTCATCCTCTAAAAAAACATTTATCTCAAAAAGAGAAGTTGAATGGCAGTACTCAGGGCTAGACAGCTGCCATAAAGGCTAAAAAAAATTCTATTTTATGAATTTTATGAAAAGGATAATATAAGTAAGGCTAATGAAGTTTTACTACTACCTTCTCGGACTACACATAAAACACACCAAACAGTTTTAAAGAAGACTAGATAGGATTGAATAGATTGAATTTGGTGGCCTAAGGACATTTTTTTCCTTAATGCCTATGTATGTTTTGAACATTTTCATTAAGACTCACATTAAAATAACATCTAAAATAAGATTAGCATTTCCTTTTTACTTCAGAGCAATGCATTTAAATTACAATCTGATAATGCAAGCTTTGTATTATAGGCAATAAATAACTGTAAAATGTTTCAATTTGTTTTACAGCATCTTCTTCAACTTCAGTATAACTGGTTCTGTTGTGGTGAAATAACAGGGTACATACTGTATGCTGGAACATTCAGAGCTTGTTGGAAAGGGTGCTCATATATTCCTGCACAGACACAGGCACTGTCATTAAGCCTTAGTTGTTCTCTGCTTTTGTGTATGCGATTGTTTAATTTTTTGGAGGTAATTAACTCCTAAATAGATGGAAATGACTTATTTGAGAGACTGTGGTGGCTGAGTTGTACAACTGTAAATGAGAATCTGGGAGAGAGTGAGGTAATGCATTTCCTGAAATAAAACATTCTCATGGCACTGGTCTCCGCTCTGCTTTCAGTAAACAATACCTCAGAGCAGTCTCTGTAAACAGCAGTTGTGTGAGCGTGCAACAAGCCACTCTGACCTACTGTACTATGTTGACACGACACACTGAAAGGAAGCTAACTAGGTACAAGGAGAAACATATACATTACAATTCTGCAAAGAAGACCTGTCAAACCACATACAGCATCACAATATAACTAGATCTGAACATGTAAACTAATGGACCCAGTGCAAGAACCTGGACCAGGTCATGTCTTACAAAGATGAAGGGCTGTGTACAACTAATCAAAGTGCTGTTTTCTATGCTAAATGTCCCTGATTTGCAGGGACAGCTCCAAGTTCTGAATTGTAATGGGTATTTTTTTTTTACTCTGCATTTTTATTAAGTGTTTCTAAAGTTGAAACAAAGGGTTCTGAGCCCAAGCCCATTCAATATGAACAAATAAACATTTAAAATGTATATCCTTTTTCTGTATAAATAATTTGTCTAAATTAGTCCAAATAGCAACCTAAAAAATCTAAAGGTTAAAACAAGCATATTCCATAGGCTGACTTTACCACAAACTAGAAATTGTTAAGGCAGATTTCCTTTTGAGTCTGCATTTATCCTGCTTTATGTTCTGATCTGTGCACCTCAATGCACTGGGAAATTTGAGCTACATTTCATACAGCTCCAGTTTTTAAAAATCAGTTCCATTGTATAACTTCTATTTTACAAGAGTCCTTCTCACCCAGCTACAAAACAAGACTATGAGCTCAGCTATGCCATATTTTTTCATTATCATTAGACATCTGCTTAAAACTCAGTCTGAGTCCAGTAGTTTCTGCCTCATCATGACTTCCTTTTTCTTTCTGGGGCAGATGGGACAGCGGACGGGACCATCTTCTTTCTTATTCTGGCTTTTGCTCACGTCACCCGATCTCCGGATCTCACACTGTGAAGGCGTGAGGTTGGGTGACATGTCTTCCTGAAAATGTAAAAAAGTGCTGATCTCCCTGTATATGCACAGAAGAAGCAGTCCACAGTATCCTGGATATGTGACATATGTATAGCAGGAGGCTGTGGGTTTCCCCTTCAGTCTTTACCACCACATGAGGGGTCCTCCCCAAAAACCTAAAAGAAAAAACAATTTACAATAAACACATTTTTACATATTGTATAATGTTAACATGTGGTTAAAGGTCCACATTAACTTCCCATCACATTATTGCAATCCATTTAACCCTTCAGATGCAAAAGCTATTACAACGTTTCCAGCCATTGAACAATACCAATAGCTCAACTTTCCAGCCACAAAACCGTACTATCAATTTAACTCTATCCATAGAGCAGTGTTAATGTCTCATCCCTCTGGCCCAAAGAGTAATACAAAGCAGTACCCTCTATTGACCATCAGTTCACCCTTCCAGTCACAAAATGGTGATGGGAAAAACAACAGCAGAACCCTCCAACCAAAGAGCAGTACTATCTGCTCAAATCAAGATAGTTGCAAGTCAACTCCACAGCATTAATCTCCAGCACAGCAGAACTGGCCTATAATTTCCCAGAGGGCTATTTTATAACCATAGTTACCCAGAAGTTTCTTTCACAGAGGGCTTGTTCTCCTGTCTCTAAAGAAAAAATCAGCATACATAGCTAATTTTAAATTACATTACATACCACATTAAACAATAAATCATTTTCAAGCCTAGATGTCAGCAATGCCTAACCATGATAGCACAGTAAATAAGGAAATTATGTTTTACACTAATCTTGGCCTTATAGCCTAAGTTAACTTTAGTTTCTTGCCACAAAAAGCCCTCTTTTCTTCTGTCTTCCTGTTACCTCCAATTAGTTATATTAGGCCTAAGATGAATTCAGAACAAGATCTTATTTAGTAGGTGGCATGTTGAACCTCCGCAATGAGACAACTGCAAACCCATAGAAAGCAAGGATCCCATTCTGCAACTGTTATCGAAGAAAAGGCTTTTCTCAGGTTGTGTCTGCTTAAAAAAAATGTAAGATAGAACACCTTTTGTTTTATTTAACCTGGAATGAATTGTGCTTTTATTCTATTTTAATTGAAAAAATGGCAGATATAATTCCTAAATTAGAAATACGTTCTTTAAAAAAATGTGCAGATTGCAGTCAACAGCTACTCATTAGCAACCTATACATTTAGTAATTTCCAATATGTATTTTACTTGTGGAATGTTGATAGATGGGGGTATGTAAAGACGGTGGGTCTGATTCATGAAAGATCTCCAAGGCTGGAGAGGATACACTTTCAGAAGTGAAGCTGGGTGATCCAGCAAACCTGGAATGGATTTTCTAAAATTCATTTGCTATTTGTCATGCAGTGTTTTCAATCCTGGACCAGATCCATTCTAGGTTTGCTGGCTCACTCAGCTTCAGTGATGAAGGTGTATCCTCTCCAGCCTTGGAGAGCTTTATTAAATCTGACACAATGTTGGTATAGATGGGGATTTCCTTGAGAGTGTTTTAAAAATTAAGTTATCTATTTGGTTTATATGGTTTCTTGGTTTTTCTAGAGTATGTACATGTGTAAGATTAGCAATATGGCAAAAACACAAATCACTTAATTTGCAATAATAGACAAAACTCGATATATATTCACTTTTAAACCCTTATATTACCCATAAACAAAGGAAACTTCAGCCTCTTTTACAGTGAAAAGATGACTGTATAGTGCAAATCAGTTTGTCCCAATGTTTTAGTAGTTAGTAATAGATTGCATGCATACATTAGGTAATTTAGTTTTAAGGAAATACATAGCATACATACAGCTTAGTTTGTGGACCGTTTGTTTATGTTGCCACCTATGTGTATTAGTGCAGAATCCCAAGATCCTCTAAGCACTTCTAACTACCTTCTTGTTTCTAATATCTATATGTTGGAATGCAATAGCTTACTTAAATGGAGAATTTTCATTGAGAGTTCATTTGACTTCGCCTGCAGTCACAGCTGATTGGAGGCAAAGTTTGACAACTTTAAGTCGACCTTTTGAATAATGACATCATTGAATATGATGTTTGTTTGATCCCCCTGTCAAATATTGCAACCTATGCTGACAAGAAATATGTGTACACTTAACACAGAACTATAAGAGTTTTTACACTTGGAATATCAACACCTTTTGGTTATGAACTACCCAGCAGAATGATTTTTCATTTATTTCCAATCACTGATGCATACTAATGCATAATAAATATTTAATAAAATGCATATGTTTTAACTACACACTGATGTCAATAAATCCTTTATTTGGGTTTGGGGTAGCCCAATTTGTTCTATACAAATAATACTACAAAATACTTATTGGTAATAGTATTCCAATAATTTATATGCATTCTTTTGAGCAAATGTTTTGGCTAATGGCATTTCTACGTTTTTGCCCCATATCAGTAAGCCTGTCTGCTATGCCTGTTATGCCCTTGTATAACATATACTCATTATGTTTAAACCAACTATTCTAAATTTGAAGAAGCAGTTGCTTTAATGTAAACTGTTTCCAAACCATAAAAATGCTAACCTTCTTGCTAATGTTTTAGGGATTTACTGGATTATTAAAAGTATGGTAATGTATGATACCATTCCATTCCTTTAAATGTTGTCTCCAGAACAAAAGGTGAGGGAAAGGCTTCAGATAGGATGCTTGTTCTAGGGACAAGGGAATTCATCTCACTTTAGGAGATTTCCTCTAATTTCCTGTTTCAGTTTTGAAAAAGGACATAAAATACCTTTATTAGGTATATTATACTTCATTTCCTGTCCTTGTGATGCCTAAGCAAGAAATACGGTAGACAGTTATAACCAGGACAAGCAGATACAGTCATCAACATCAAACAATAAACAATTTTTTTTTGCAGCTTGTACACAGCAGCTTTTTTCTTTCAATTAGTCATCACAGCTCACAAAGAAATGTGGTAAACTGTTTATGCTTTGGCTTTAATTATCCATGAATAAGAACAAAAAACACATGGTTGTACCAGTAAAAACTTTTTTTTTTCCTCCAAGTAACTGTTTTTAAAACAAAAACTGTATGAATTCAGTTCATTTTATTCTAAAGTATGTTTCACATTTCCAGTGGTAGTGGATGAGATATCATGTTACTTCTACCAGAATATTTAGCTGTGATAGACTGGCAGTAGGTAGCTGCATGCATACTGGTATCAAAGGACATGTGTGGGGTAGCATAAGCATGCTTATACCATTGTGCAAATTGTATAAGTAATTTCATTAATCTAATTTTATTAACAGGCAATATTACTATTCGTATATTCATATTCTCTCTCTCTCTCTCTCTCTCTCTCGTTCTCCAAGACTGGAAAGAATACACTGAAAAATCTGTAGTGGATCTAGTCCACGATTGAAAACATTTGCTAACAAATAACAAATGCCCTTAAGAGAAATCCATTCCAGGTTTGCTGGGTCACCCAGGTTAACTAATAAAATTGTATCCTCTCCAGCCTTGAAGAGCCTTATGAAATCAGGCCCTCTTTCACCCTCTGGGACATTTGTTGGTGCATCTGACCCCACCAAGTACTGCCATATACTGTCCAGCAGTTCAATGATGCCTAGTTTCATATCTGGCAAGAAATCCCCAAGGACACCATCTGCCATCTCATCAGAAACATGCCTAGACATTTTTGTGCATACAGACACCTAGGTGTTATGTGTGTAATAAAAATGCATGCAAATTTTGACGTGAAAGTTTTTTTAACTGATTTTTAGTGTGATTTTCAGTCCACCCCTTATTTTGGTTTACAGTGATCATAGTTACATCATTTTGTTCTCCATGAAATATACAATGTATACTGTTTCAATGAAGATTTCCAATATTTCAGTCACTGAGATGTGATATGTGATTTTAGTATATATATATATATATATATATTAAAAATGCATGCAAATTTTGACGTGAAAGTTTTTTTAACTGATTTTTAGTGTGATTTTCAGTCCACCCCTTATTTTGGTTTACAGTGATCATAGTTACATCATTTTGTTCTCCATGAAATATACAATGTATACTGTTTCAATGAAGATTTCCAATATTTCAGTCACTGAGATGTGATATGTGATTTTAGTATATATATATATATATATATATTTACATGCATTCACCGTATTCCAGGGAATGGTAGACAGGTTGTAAGGTGGTAGACAGTTGTCCCTTTCACTAGATTATCCCTCAACCAACCTGTACCTGTGAAAGCATTGAATTTTACATCAAATTTTGTATCAGACTGTGATATCCTGTACAATTTTACTAATTAGATTTAGACACTCTGTTCATTTTTACAAGGCCACATCCCTAATATAATACAAAACAGAGGTCTGAGGGGTTCCCTCAAAAAATAGGACTTTTCAGGCCAATAAGTGCAAATTTTACAATTAAATATCAAAAACCATAACTTTAATAAATACCATTAAAAACATCAACATAAAAAAATATGATTGTGTAACAAACACTACAAGAAAATTGCTGCCAGGGTTACCCAATTAAAGGGGTACACCCTGTTGAATTGACTCGTTTCATCGAACACATCAGCTTCTTCTGGAAAAGAGACATGGATATCTAGAATTAAAATACATAATTTCACTATACGTCACAATGTTCAATCAGTTTTAAACAATCAAACTTTTAGAATTTTCTCCTTTCAAATGTGGATGTACCAGAGGTTTGTAGCACATGCGGCCCCACCCATAGGGTGACAGTAGCTTTTAGAATGTATCTCAGTTAGTAATGTTTTCAATAATCTAGCAACAAAAGATTGGATCATCAAACTATTACTACATTATTTGTGTTGAGCATATACTCATAGCCCTTAAGTATATACTTGTGTAAATACATAAATATGACAAAAAATTCAATTGAATTTTGATTGAGTTTTGGTCAAATTTTTGTATTTATTGTATTTACTGTCCTATTTATGTATGTACACAATTATATACTAAAAAGCAGCTGTCCTCGCCTGCTCTCACCCTATGGGTGGAGCCCTATGTGCTACCAACCCCAGGTCGTTTTTTGAAAAACCAAAATTACCCCCAAGGACACTCCACCCATCATTAGCATTATCACAAGATATACCAGGAACCATGACTTTATCTACACCCATCACATCGCGGAGAACACAAGCTGTATCTCTCGTGATTGATTAGGAGCCTCCACACATCACAAGGAATCCCCCTCTGACGTGCCCACGATACGTGCATGCCCTACTGGGCATCTGCGGGCCGGAAGTTCTGCCTTATTAGGTGGACTCTGACCACCACACAGCCCCTGGCGTGATTGATCACTGTCAGTACACGCGGCTGTGCTGCTACCCCCTGCATGCACCCCCTGCATGGATGCATGCCCACTCATCCTGGAACCTTTTGGCAAAAGCTTTGCTTTACTTAACAGGTACTGTACTCTTACCCCCCTTTTAGGAATGCCTATAAGCACCTTTTACGTTCTCCTTATGATTTACTAACAAACACATCCTATCCCCAACAGATCTGGAAGCACCTTTGCTTTACTAAACAGTTCCACAATTGGCAACTATATATATCTTTTTTGAGATACTTGACTTTCCTGGTAAATTGTCATATCTAACTGGGCAAGATTTATTGTATCCAATTGGTATGTACTCTATGAGATACCCTGCTATATATTGAACCCATTTTACCTACTGTTTACTAGCAAGATGATAACTCTATCAGAATTTATCCAATCCAATTATAGCATAAACTCCTTAATTGTTTCCATCCACGTCCCGAGAAAAAGGTGACCTGATTCATTTATACCTCTGTCATAAAAATGTAAGTAGCCTTGCTAGGCATTTTTCATATCCTTTTTTTTTATTATTAATGTATTAATTTTTATGTACACACCTTAAATTACAAGGTCGTTCAATACCCAATCTATTGAAAACTAGTTAATTACAACCAATCGTTTTCTATTATCTCTTTTTTACACGACAAATGAGCCTTACGATGATAAGAATATATATATACCACAAGCAACATACTTAATAAATACCACATAGAAATGTATCCTATCTATTCTAAACTTTATCTATACACAAAATATACCTTTTTATTATAAAAAAGGAAAGATCCCTACCACCAACACAAGTCAGTATGACCATACACCCTAATCATCCTATACTTTGTCAGCAATGTTTGATTTTGCTGCACTGAGAAAATTTGTTCATTTTACTTAACCTAAAATACAAGTGAAAAAAACGGATTTCATTATTGTGTATTGGTATTTGCATGTATAAAAACCCATACCTTTACAGAGACCGAGATAATCAAGAAGACCCTTGCTCTGTAGCCATTTATTTTTGGTGAGTTTTCACAAAATAGTTCTTCCAAATATGTAGAATTTTTCTGTGAGTTTTATAATTTTTTTTTAAACAGAAGATTTGCTGTCTACTAGAAAATACATACATAAATACTCCACTATCTTCACTGCTGTTCTTAAATTAGGAGTCATTTTTGATAACTCAAGAATGCTATCATATTGTCTTTTTTCTAAACCTAATAGACACATAATATTTGTATTACATCAAAACTAAAAAAAATAAAATACCTGTCCCTAAAACACACAAAAATGAATGTTGTGTCATTCTCAAAATAATTTATGAACTATTATGGTAAATCGTAATAAAAAGGTACAGTGCCACAGTACAATGGTACAATTACCATAAAATACACCTATTTTCTCAATTATAATAGTTTCCTTGGTTACGTTCTATTTCCTCTGATGAAGGACAAATGTGTCCACATGTATACTGTCTGTAAAAATCCTGTCACCTTATATAGGTCAGTTATGTTTAAATAAAACACACATAGAATTTCTACAATAGTTTTTGTTTTTTTATGGTTTGTTACCTCTTTCTTTCATCTACTGAAGGGTACTGAGGGTGAACTCTTAAGGAGACACAGGAGCTGGGGAATTCATTTCAACACCTATTATAAAAAAGGATAATATGTAATTTAAAAATTATTATTGTATGTATACTTTTTACCTGTATACACCTTGAACAAACACCCAGGATTCATGCATTTCTTCTTATGAAAACATAATGATAAGTGAAAGTTGTGTTAATCTGTTCATATGTGTGAATCTAAAATATAAAGTATGTTTTACAATGTTTAATGACTCCATGCTAAACTGAAGTCAGGTGGCCTTATACTACATACTGTTCTTGACAATCTACTTTTGCAGTGTGTGTCTACTTTTTGCAGAATTATAATACAGATACACAAAAGCAATATTATTATCAGCAAAAATATAAAATGTTAAGTAAACATTTGGTTGTTTTTTCTAAAACCTAAAGGTATACTTATGTTGTTAGTGTTTTGTGAGTTCACTATTATGGTCCCTAAACTTTGTTTTGACCTTGCATTATTGCGTTTGTATTTGGAGCAATATCATAGAGGACAAAATTACCAAGAAAAATACAGACTCAATTGTCAGAGTCAATTCTGTTCTTTTCTTTTATAGAAATGATTGTTGCATGGCTATATTCAGTGATCCAAGAAGTATGCTGCATTCTGCATCTTGGGAAGAGGGACAGCATGTGGTGCCATGAACATGGGATAGGAAGCCGGTACAGCAAAGGCAAAGTAACCAGGCTGTGTGGCCTTCCCATCACAGGAACGGTGCTATGGTGATGTTTTTCTGGCTGGTTCTGGCTAACCTATAATCAAACAAGACTGGCTGTGATACTTGTACAGTTCAGTCATTCTGGTGGGCCACCCATCTTCATGTATAAAAGTTGACTTTCTTGGCTTCCTATAGTGCTGAAGTGCAAATTCTCATATTAGATTTGGTTGCTGTTGGCGGGATTATATATGTGCTGGACTTTTATTTAAGGCCAAGCACAAACATCATTTTAAACCCCAGGGTTTTGGGAATACTTGTATTATATTTTTCTTTTAGTGCTACCATTTTCTACTGGTATTTATTGCAAGTTTACCCCCTTTTTGTGTTCCATTATTAGGTTAGCACAGAGTTTCTATACTTTTTCTCATTAACTTTCCTTTTAGCACAGGTTTCCTTTAAGTGATATCTGTCACACTATCATCCTATTATTTGCATATTGTGTACACTGTAAGCTTTGTCTCAGCAGATTTGTTATATACTTCTGTTTATAACCTCAAGTTCAACAAAAATCCTGTCTGTTTGAGTCCCAGGAGCCATTTAATTTGTTACAGTAACAGTAGTTATTTGTCCCTGTCCTGTTTTAAACCAGAATCAGGAATCCGTGACTTTGGTGTGTCTATCTGTGTCTGACCAAACAAATGAATCAGTATAACAATGGATAACAAAAAACTCTTTATAAAGCCATGTTTAGAGTACAAGGTTCAAAGACCTGATTGCCAGTGATCTCTGGAGTAATAGATTTTGCAATTCTAAAATACATGGTTTAAATGCTTGTATGTTCCTAGTGTTAAGTATGGTGCATAAACTTAAAAGTGCAATAGTTTTACAATAAAAAGTTACCTCCTCCATTGTTCCCAAAGATGTTCCTATTTCTATAAAGTCATTGGGCCTGAATTTTTAAAGCTGTCCAAGGCTGGAGAGGATTCATTTTCATCAGTGAAGTTGGGTGATCCAGCAAACCTGGAATGAATCTGTTTCAGGATTCAAATCATTTGCTAGCAAATAGCAAATGACTTTAAAGAAATCCAGGTATTCTGGATCATCCACCTTCAGTGATGAAAGTATATTGGAGAGCTTTAATAAATCAGGCACATAGTTTGAATGAAATTAGCCTCCTCTTCCAAAGACACAGGCCACAGTTTGGTATAAACAGAATAATTTTCTGACTGTTTGTAAATCAATGCTTGCTTTATTTATAGCAAAAAGATCACCAAGCATGTTACTTTCTCTCCACATGCATCAGAATATGTTTAAAAGATTTCTTGTGAAGTTCTGAGTGTTGTTATGCTGCAGTGAAATATTCATATGAAAAACAATGTTTTTTCCTAAAATGGTGGCCATACCCATGACCCTGAAAATGATTATAGAACATATTACCATATTACCATAGAAATAACAGACCATAGAAAAAACAGAAAGAAAAACAAAAGTAGCCTCTAAAACAATTCTCAGATATGTTTGGGAAGTGTTCTCATTCAATTTGTTGTACATATTTCTCAAATATTTAATAATGCCTGCTAACAACAACTATTATTAATACACAGAATTTATATAGCGCCAACATATTACACAGTGCTTTACATGGTCATGTCACTAGCCCATAGTCATGTCACTAACTATCCCACAAAGGGGCTCACAATCTAATGTCCCTTCCATAGTCATATGTCATTGCCATAGTCTAAGATCAATTTTGAGGGGAAGCCAGTTAACCTAACTGCATGTGAACCAACGTTCATAAAGCATGGTGCAATTTGTTCCAACTTGAGAAAAAACACTTCCTGATCTTGAAAGGCAATGGAAACAATTTAAACAGCCTTAGTCAGTGTTATCTCTTATAAATATTATCTGAAAGCTTTTGGAAACATTCTTGTGCAGATGCCTTTAGGGAATGTCTATAGGAGGAGTTTGTTGCATGCAGGAATCTTACCCTTATTATGCCAGTAATTCGGCCATTGATTCATAAATCCAGACTTAGTGAAACCATATTACACGTAGATTAATTTTACTGGCCGTGGCTTCAGCCTATGTTGGCTATGCAGCCCTAAGTCTATTCAAAACAGAGATGACCTTTACATACTAATCGCCAGGAGCAGACAGCATACTTTTCATTTTTAGTTTGTTACTTTTTTGTAACTTGAGCCTGAATACCACATCTTGAATGTCTAGTTTGTACGGCTAATGTTTTTTGGCTACAAACTTGTTGATGCTATCATATCTGTCATATCAAAACAGTCATATCAAAACCTGTCCTCAGGTCCACACAATATTTGCAAGATTGATTTGACAGCTGATATTCTGCTAGTCAAATATACAATTTTCAGAGAACAAAATAAATTTTTACTTTTTTATAGCTTCACAGTTTATTTGCATACGTTTTAAAATTAGATAGTTTTAAAACTACCCTCAACCATAATGTTATAAGTAGTCTAAGCCTAGAGTATGTATGTGTATCTGTATATGTATTAGAATATAAATTTAATTAAAAAAATAATTCACCATGTCTTTACATCAAAATATTTTCATCCAATGAAATGACCAAATGTTGCTTTTCTGTATTGGGAAATACCCTTTTTGATTAACATGTTGCTTTAATAAATATATTTTTATACCATTTTGTCACATTTTGCCATAATCTTAGGATTTTGGTACATACAGTCAAATTCTTTTTTTAAGGCTGCAACAGCCCTTTTTATGATATGAATAACTAGTTCATATAGCAATTACCTTCTTGATAGATTGTATTTCTTTTTAAACCAGTCCAAACATATTTTCCTATGCAAAAATAAGCAGTACAAATCCTCAGAATTCACAAACAAACAATACAAACTCAGCTTTAATCTGCTTGGGAAAATGTAATATATTTTCAAAACAGGAAAAAATAAAATTTGTGTTGATAACAAGTGAAACAGAAATTCAACCAAAGGGCATCAAGAGACTTCCTCATATTGAAAAAAACAATGCTCTGTTGTAAAAATGTTATAAGAAATGCCTGCACACTCCAAGCATTCATTTAATGTCAATGTAAATGGATTTAGTTACAAAGGATGTTGGGCAGAAGTTGTAATCAGTTGTTTTATCTACTTTCTAACTAGTAAGATATGAGTCAGATTTACATACTGTTTAAAATAATTTTACAGGTACACTGTTTAAACACTGTTTAAAATAATTTAAAATTATGTTAACTTTTTTACTGCCAAAAGATTTATCATTTTGATACATGCTACTAATAATCCTGCAAATGACGCACAGGTGGCCTGGACTTCCTAAAGGAATATGGTGCAATTGAGCATGGTCAGGACCCACCCCAACCTGTGACTAGAATATAGAAGAGCATCCGTGATTATATCTTCTATTGCTTCTTCTCCAACCATGCCCTATGACAGCCCTGTCTATTAAAATAGAGGTCAAGATGATTCAGAGTGTTGCCCCCACACTTGCAGCTTGGGTGCTGCTGTGCAGAAGAATAAAGGAAACCAATGACAAAACTATATTGACGAAGTATAGAAGGTACCATTTGTGTTCATTGCTTAACAAAAATAATAATCCCCTTGCCATTATTCTGATCCAGTGACTTTAAAAATAATGAAATCCAAAACAAAACATTAGATTTTCAGGCTTAGTCCTGGTCCTATTCTAAAAATACGGATGCCTAGGAAAACTAATTGTTATCCTAAAAAAAATGCATGCATATTACAAAATGCTGCATACAAAAGGACAAAGAATTGAACTAAATAAAACAGACAATCTCTAGAAAAAAAATCCCATCCAGGAAGAGGCGAAACCCAAACTAAGAATCCTCCCGGTGGATCCATGGATCTGCAGCGTTAAAGGTAGGTGTTTTTTTTATTTTGAGTTTAGTTTTGCTTTAAATATAGATTTATTAGACAGAGAATTTCCTGTTGAGCATATTTTAGGAAAGATTACCTTTCCCAATGTACAAAATCCAGACACCAAATGATTCCCTTCCTTGTACTACATTAAATGTGCCTTCTGACAAGTCCACAGCTGATTTTAATTCTCTCAAAGCTAATGATATGCTAGATGCCCAATCTATAAAAGCTTATAACCCTATGATTCCTAAACCAAACACTGGTCCTGATCAAAGCTCTACAAGACTGGAGGAGATAGACCATCATGGGACAACCTGGGGGATCCAGCAAACTCGGAATGGATCTTGTCCAGGATTGAAAAAATGTTCCCTCTAATAGCAATTTATCTATAGGAAACCACCCAAGAAAAGTTGGTCCAGGATTTAAACCATTTGCCAATTAACATTTTTGAGAAATCCATTCTAGGCATATTACTTTATTATTAATAATGAGCAGCAAAAAATAGCTTCACTTACAACACTATATAGACCAGACTGGGTTAGTCTGAAAGTTCAGGCAGGACAATTACATCTACCTATAATGTACCTTTTCAAATGCTCAATTATATATACAAAATATGAATATCCATTATATATCCAGCCTCTTCGCATTAAAATTCCTTAAAAATGGAATATAATGGAAATACTGTATGTACGATATAATGCACTGTCCAATAGAATTATTTTTTTAACCTTCTACCTTGAAAACATGTTAAATCTAAATGGGGAGTATTAATGATCAAACTCAAAAGAAGGGTGAACACAGTCCTTTGGGATATATATAAATAACTATAATATTCTGTTATGATAAACACAAAACTATATACTAAAATTAATTACTGCACACTACTTTTCTATCCTTTACTTTCTCCAGTTTAAAGACTCAGTTAGACAGTGGACCTGAATATTGGCCCTAGATTTAAGGAATCTCTTGAGGTATTGTTCAAATATAATACATTTTCTTACTGAAAGACAGACACACATAGCTTTCATATCTGTATGATCATACCTTTATTGATATTCAGATCTTTCATAATTTTGATACAATAAAAAAAAACAAAATGTCTATGGCCTTGCCACAAATTCATGTTAAACTAGTTGTGATAAATTCTAACTCTAACTGCAGGATTTTTATGGACTTGTCTTTTTACCTTCCTATACCTGGAAACATATGACATTGACAGCACATCAATTGACAATAAAGCATTAAAGCATGGACATAGTACAGCCTAATGAAGAAAAGTGTGAACTGATAATGTGAAGGCTTTTGGCAGTTAAATAGAACCATCAATAATGTTTAGTAAACATTTAAAAAAAAAGTTTTTTCATATTTAAAATGTGTGCATACGTATGTTACATTAACACATAGTACAGAGCCTCAAGAAGCAACATAGCTAAATAGATTTAGCTTGTGCATATAGTATGAACATTTATTAGTAGGAACTCTTTTGTAGTGAATACAAACAATAAACATGCAGTGTGTGCCAGAACATTCCAATCTCTATCTTTCCCTTTGCGTATGAGAATCTGTCGGCACAGAAAAGCAGTTTGACACAAATAAGTTGTTCTTAGCAAAAATGCTTTATTAATTCACTTTTAAGTATGCAGATAGAATGTAAAGTAAACCTAAACAAATTAAAAATACAATATAAATATTAGTAAAGGTTTGAAGATAAATTATTGTGGTTCAGTGCCGATCCATATTGATCTCATCTATGAAAAAGAGTGTATTGTTTAGGGGTGATATAATCATATGACCTCCCGTTTGTCCATATAGAGAAATTGCTTCAAAAAAATTCACTTTAGGTTGTTGCAAAGGTAAAGAGTAGTCTTCAATTTCTTAGCCAAAGTCAGTACACAAGTTGGTAGGTGAGAAACCAATGCAGAAACAGTAGCAAAAAGCAAGACACTGGCAAAGAGCACAATAATCTGGCACACAGAAAATGCAAGGTAGGGCTTAAATAGGAAGTCATGGAGAGGAGGAGGAAGTTCAAGGTTTATCACAGCAATAGGTATCAGGAAAGGGGGACTACGAGATCAGGCAGGGAACTATCCAGCACATCAGGTAGCTTAGTGGATAGAGCTACCGCCAGATACAGAAGCAGCCCTGGGTTTTGATCCCAATCCTGACAGTTGCATTCACTCTCAAAAGAATGTCACACTTGCCCTTTTGTGCAAATCATGCAATATTCAACCCTGGAAAGCTTGACTCCAGCCAAACTTTTCTTTAAAAGTTTTTCATCCAATGTCCTTAGCGTTAACATGTTAAATTATAACTAAATGATAACATTTTGCCATTTTGGATAATGTAGTGGGAATGGTCTTTTTGACATCTAATCCTCATTAGCGAGAACTTCACCTCCAGTCCTAAAGACTCAATAGGAAGTGAGAGGATATTTTTTCAATCCTTGTCATTGGATTAGGTGTTCACATACGCCCCTCTATTCCTGTAGAAAATGTTGCATTTACCATCATTCCTTTTTACACTTACATCGATGATCAGGACAATTAGAGAAAGTTTCTGTTAAACGAGAAAAAGACCTAAAATATAATATATAGTAGTAATATATATAGCTTCTTAGCAATCATTAGCTTCCTTTTTAATGCTTTTCTTGCTTTATCTCACGTAGGGTTCCTGCAAAGAAGGTCCCTGTAGGTTCTTCCAGTGCTTTGTCCCTTTCACTGTCCACAATGGGTCCAGCAGAAGACAGCAAGTTGTCATGCAAGTTCATAACACAGGCACGTTCAACAATTGTTGCCATCAAAAAGCCAGCTGTTTTACTGCTATCCATGACTCTGTAACATTACCACCAAACAAGAATAAAGGGCAAACCTCAGAACAGCAAAACAGACAGAAGTAAATTTACCTTTTTAAGTTTGTATAAGGGAATGATAGAATTTATGTCAGATATTTATAGTTGTTTTTTTCCAGTTGCATATTTCACTTCCTATTTGGTAAAACATTTCTTTAATGGATGCCCAAATTGAAGTAATTCTTGCATTTCAATTGGTAATGATCATGTTAAACATGAATATAGATTTAAAGAGTGTGCCTTTTTACTCTTTTGATAAGGTATGTCTGGTATAGAAAGGTTGGTATATCTGTAATTGGGTTTCCAGAGTCAAGTTGGTATATTGGTTTTTTTAAAAATGGGTGAAAAAACAAGTACTTCTGTCATTGTGGTTAGCGCAAGCAGAGATGATTGGTGCTGTAATGGATCTTCAGTCCATTCAGCACAGTTGTAGCTGAGGACACCAGTCCATCTGGGCAAAGCTCGTTATTGTTTTCAGCGGCAGTGTGGGCTTGCATATTTTGACATCTTTAGACCCTGCAGGTATAATTTTTTTTTTTCTGTAGTGTGTTGTTATCATTTTTAGGAATCATTTACAATTTTTTGGAAATGAGTAAAGATTCTATCTAAGTTAGGGGGCAGATATCAAGGGTCCCTGTCTAATAATTGGGGCTTCTGAATTCCAATAAGCTTTCTGCTGGCAGATCTATGCAACACTGGGGTCACATTGTGGGGATGAGGCCCTCTCCCTTAACTATGGTTCTTTCCATCATTGGGAGCAGATGGGGTCTGGTTTTTCCAAAGCAAATGGGGCGTTTTCCAATCCAGATTTGGCATTTAACACTGTGGCAATCCAGGTTCCAGTGGCCTTTTTATTGATAGGAGGGAAGACAAACACGCTCAATGCCCTTGTTTCCTATCCATGATAAGATTTCTCTGAGCACCTGTAGCTACCAGCCGGCACCTGCTGCACTTGTTACGCTTAGTGATCTGCTGCTCAACAATTTAACTTAAAGTTCCAGCAGAGCAGTGCCCTCTTTCTTGTGGAACTATTATTCAATTGTCAGGCAGGAGAAAACTGCTGATAAGTGCATCTGGTGCCAGTTTTTAGGGAACTTTTTTTTCAGAAAAGCCCCTGGCTTAAGGCCCAGACAGAAATCCAGTCCTGGGTCTAGATGGAGTCTGTACTTTAATGTTTGGGCATGAACCCTGTTTGGCTTCCACTGTGCATAGGTTTTTTAATTAAAAAAATGTAAAACATTTTTTTCTAATAAAACTGACACATATCCCTATGTAACAAATTATTAATCTGTAAGGGGTCATAGCACTTAAAACAAAAATGAAAAAAAGGTATTTCTAAAATGAACAATGTATGTTCCTATATCTACATTTAAGGAGGGTTTAAAACTGATCTGGTGATTGAGCACTAGAGGATAACTAGCTTTCACCCAACTATCCAATTTGTTTAAAAATGTGGTGTTTTTTTTTTAGATTACCATCCCTAACATTACAATCGACCCTATCTAAAGCCTGAAAAGGGCATCTGAAGGATTATTGCAGTGAAACCTCGCAAAGTATCTGCTAAAAGGTGTAATTACATTACTTCTTGAAGATGTCCAGAACATGCTCTGTGATTTTTTTTTCATAACTGAAATAGTAGGGAGGATAATAAGCATACTATCCTCCATACATAAAAAGATTCACATGAGCAGAACAATAGATAGATATCCCTTACAATATTACAGTTGTCAGTGTTTTTGTTTACATATGTGCTGACCACTAGGCAGCTTTAAATCTTTTTTTGATAAAAATGCAACAAGATTGTTGGCTGGACCCACATTAAAATGTTTCTTTGGGTTTACAATAAAAAAGGTCAAAATTTGATGATCATGGACACTGGCTATGCACCTTGTTGTAATTTGTGATGTAGCATTCCCATAGATCATTTTAGAATTAAAGTCTATATATTTAGTTAATTTTTCCACTTTTTGAAAGTGCCTCTGTGTTCTTTCATATAAAGCAGACCTATTTTTTTTTCTTTTTGTATTGTTTTGCAATAATAAAAAAATATGTAATATCACGTCCCTTCTACAATATAGAGCTTGCCTATTTGCAATTTTTTTTCTTTTAGGTCAGTTTGTGTTGTGTTTTAGAGCACTTTGTCAATCTCAAAGATTGAAAACTTCTCACATAAAAACAGTTCTGAAGATGAAAACCAGTTTTCTGTTCAGCCAGTTCAGTCATAGAGTATGGAGAAAGTTAGAAACCTGTAGATGTTTATATGTCTACATACATCTCTATTTATTATTGACATACCAAAGACATTATGCCCTTTCGCACAAGCAGTGTTATTAGAACAATAATTATTATCACAGATGAAAGTTTGTGTTTGTATATATTTTCCTTTGTTTTATGTACACATGAAATAACGTACTTCCACAATAAGCCTTTGGAACACAAGCTTTGGTGTTTAAACCAGTTTATTACAGTATGAGTGAGAATTGTAAAGAACACTAATATGATATTCCAACACTGCAGCTACTTTTGATAAAAAGGTAAAATACAGAAATGATAAAAGTGTTTTTAATCTAATATCCAGCAGTTGGCACCAAAATAAAGAAACCAATGTTCACCCACCCCTTCCCTATACACACACAGTGAATGAGTATTTATCAATATTAAGCAAAACCAGATAGTTTTGCCTAATACGACTTACTAAAATTTCACATCAATCTAATTGCTTTTTTAGATGTTTTTTTTTTAAGAAGTAAAAAAAAAGGGTTTGTATGTGAATTCATAGATATCAAAGCTGAAGTAACTGGAGTAACCTTTTATGTGAAGTCTGACAAAGTAAAGTGAAGTAAAATAACTATTGTTCTGGCAGCATTCACATTTATTGGCTTTTAAATTTAATTACAGCCTTTGTCAGACATTTAACTTTATCTCTGAGTTTATAACTGATTTTAAAATATTAATAGTGTTTTTTTTTCATGAAGATATAGAGCACATCATCTATATTAAAATATTCCACCTTCTGTCATTTATTATTAGATTGATGGACTCGATGACAGCAATATTAGTATAGGTATTTTACAAAGTAAATATGCCCTTTTGTTTTGTTTAGCTTCTGATACATATACTATGCACTACTGCCCCCAGCAAGAGCAGGCCTACTTTTTATATCTATTAGATAAAGTATTGTATTGTGCCTTAATATATATAGTTAACCATTAACCAGATTGAGAATGTTAAACTAGATACTGCATGTAAAAACTCCTTTTTAACAGAAACATTTATATATTTTCATAATACTGTACTCTGCTTCACCAAAATCAACTATTACAAGTGTCATGTACCAGATAACTGCTGAAACTTGCTCTGATGTTCCAGGTGTCTGCTAAAGCGACTGCTGATATAACTTTTGATACCACTGTCCTGCTTCCACGATAAAACAAGAAAGCTATAGTTCATTGCCATTGCAGCCCTCTCTCACATCAGTATTCTACCTGTTTTCCACAGTCCTCTTAATATTACTCCTGCATTTAATGCAATGATTTTTGGGTCAAAGAGCTTCTTTTTGTTATATATATATTTGTTTATATTTTGAAGACAAAATATAAATCTAAAATTACAACCAAAACAGAGTTATAGGTGTGCCTCATTCAAATATGTGTGTAAAACAAAGCATGTCTTTTAAGATCTGGAATGTTGGTAGGCGTATGAAAACAGTCAACAAAAAGGTGGATGTTTTGAAGTGGCTTAGTTTACAAGTAACTATTTACAGTAGTGTGACATAAAAGGAACTAATTCTAAAAACAAAATTATTTGTGATCAGGCAGGTTCTTTACTGAAGAAGGAACAGGCTATTCCTCCTCTGCAATAAAACAAGCGTACCTGTATGTTCTCAATCTTTTGTTGAATGTACACTGAGCTGCACATGCAGAGTTCTGTTTTCGATTCTGGCATAAGCGGGTGCTAGAAAGGAACAGATCCATGTGTACCTGTTCTGGAGGTATTTCATTATGACCTGGCCAATCAAGATGGCTGAATATTATGAACCAGAAAAAGAACTAAGTTAAGGTGTCAGCACGGACTCTGGAGTGGGGGGTGCAT
The DNA here is from genome assembly GCF_032062135.1 of Pyxicephalus adspersus. Classification (NCBI taxonomy): domain Eukaryota; kingdom Metazoa; phylum Chordata; class Amphibia; order Anura; family Pyxicephalidae; genus Pyxicephalus; species Pyxicephalus adspersus. The sequence continues at coordinate 13,575,674 of NC_092869.1, forward strand.
TTAGTTCAACTTGAATGAAAGAACTTGATACAACAGAAAACATGAGAGGGTGATAAGATAGCATACACAGGGGTGTAGTAGTAAAAAAAAAAGGAGGGAGCACAGTACTATCCATGGTGAGCGCGCATCATTGTTATGTAAACGTGCCCGCCCCACTATACCCCTGCCTATGTGTCAAAAAAAATTTCCCCCAGAGTGATGTCATGATACCAGAACCCACAAGTCTGAGCCTCAGATGAGGTTGTGTTCAGACAGACAATCCGCCCACCGCCCTGAACCTACAATTTCATATGGAAGACATG
>NC_092869.1:13576027-13580187 GCF_032062135.1 Pyxicephalus adspersus
GGGGGGGGGGGGCGGACCAGTCAAAGCTGGGGACCGCCAAAGAATTCTTTGCTAAATAAGATTCCCACCTGTGCCCGCCCCACTACACCCCTGAGCATATACACAGAAACAGCTAAACAAAAAGATAGGTATTTGACAAAGACAAAGTTGGAAGAAAGACCACTGATTTGTTCATTTAAAAATGTCCAGTAAAATATATTTGAAGTTTGTTAGGTATAGCATACAAAGTATTCATTATTACCAAAAGCAGATCCAAAATGTAATTTTTATATAAAATTTTTCAAATAAAAATGACAAATAAATCACAATAACTTTGAAAGGGAAAACTTTTTTAAAGTTTAAATTTTACCTAAGAAATATCTTTTTATGTAAAAAAAACTTTATTATGCACAGAAAAACACAGAAAAAAAGAATTATCAAAGAATGTTGGGTTAGCTAAAGAGCGCATGCAGTGCAGATACTTTCCTTTTATGCACATGTCTATTACTTAAACTTCAAACAGAGTTGCATAAAAAGTTGAAAAATAAATAAAACAGTACTACCTAAACCCTAAAGTGCATAACAATGAATGATTAGTCTCTATTGTCAAATGCATCTATATAAAATGTATACCGTGCCTTTTTTAAATGCAAACATATCATTTCCAAAACATATCAGTTCAATATGCAAAAATCTGCTAAAAAGTCCAAGGGCTAAAATACAAATCTAAGTGCCAAACAACCTAAGTGCTAGTACAGTATCAATCTACTAGTGAACATTTCAGGCAATGAATGCACTTACAAGATAACAATGGCCCCTTATAACTAAAAAGATCATGTCAATGTGTCACACTGGATGTGTGTTAAAAGGAAGAATAGCCAGGATAGAAAATGCCCAGTGGTCTAAAATCTTTCTCAACCATTGTTAAATAGGTTACAAGCCACATATGAGGTAGCTTTTGATTAAGAAGCCATTCATAGACTATCATTGTGTGAGGAAACAGTAAAGTAAACCATTGTGCAGCACTGCAAAACAGGAAGCACTGCAACAGATCCTGCATTTGTAATAAGTAATTGTTGTTGCCATATACATATATAGTTACTATCTATATGTTAAAATAATTCAAACCATTAACCAATATTTTTAAGATTATTTACATTAAGTTGATCTTTCTAGCAAGTTTAGGTAAAAAAATAAAAATAAATCTATATATTCACTTAAATCTATCTGGTCCAGCTTTTAACATGCTGTCAACTAGATTAATACTTGTTTGAGGTTTTAGCTATATTAGTGTAGTTTAATTTTAACAGTCTGCAATCAAGAATTACTCAAACACACTTGCTAAATGGCAGTGAAAATTAGTCTTTCAAGATGTGAGCATGGAATAGTAGTATAATCTGATTACTTCTGACCTTACAGTGGTTAAAACAACAAGAACTCGGAAATTATAATTATTTCTAAGTGTTAAGATTACAATCCAATTTTGTGTTAGCTGACGAAATCTGCATTCCAATCCCACAAAACAAAACTGTGTGAGGCTCAATTGCTGTGTGTTAGTATTATGACAGGGCCTTCCTCTTGGTGCTCACTGTATTCTTAAATTGTGGGAAAGAGGGCTTTTTAAACAACAGAGTTTCCACATGAAAGTGCCTGCGTGATCCTGAGTGTTCTTGAACAGAATAGACGGAATCAGCCATTGTCATGGCTCTCTGTTGCTCTGCATCTTATTTGTGCAAAATGTAGCTTTTATTGCATTTACAATATAGTTATAATTGAATAGATATAGATACAATGAAAGCTTACTAACATAAATAAAAACATTTAAGCCTTAAATAGGACCTTCCTCCTACTATATTGGTATATCCTATCCTATCCTATCCTATCCGCAGTTAGCTGTGCTTCCATTAAAAGTTAGCGTTTGTTTTTTTATCCTCTGTCTTACCCTTAAATGACTCTCTACCCCCCCCCCCCTCGAAAAAATTTGCACTGATTAGGGAAAAAGGCCTTAAAACAGCTGTATGGCAGTATGGAAAAAGAATGTTAAGATGGACTGCCTGTGCTATAAACACAGAAGTTCTGAAAGCAGTTAGCCACAAAAACATAATGAAGTGATTTGTCCTGTTCTGCTTACTGTCATAAATAAAGAAAAATTTTTTTGCTATTTAGAATTTCACTTGAAATATTAAGTAAAGATGTGGCTTTCTTCTGGAAATACCTTGAAGTACAACACAGAGATGACACACCCCTGCACATTCATACTTATTGATCATAAATGCACACATTTTTTTTCCTACTACTTCTCTTTTCACTGGCTTTTAAAAATGACAAGTTGTAATACTTTTGAGAGTAACTAGAATGTATAGTGCAGTTTAAAAGTATTGTTAGTTAAATAACACATTTGGTGAAATACATTTTTTTATAAATGTTTTACACTTCAAACCCAAAAAAAAAGAGAACAGGACGAATTTTTGGGAGAGTGATTTGTTTTAAAAAGAGGGACACCCGTGCTCCCCCAAGAGAAATGGAGGCATGGGACTGCCAAACTTTGAACTATACTACAAGACAGTTATACTTCTATTGTAAGCTCTTGCATGCTTCACCGTACTTGCATAGACCTTTGAAAGAGTTTGAGAAGCTGTGTATGTCATCTGATCCCCTGCCGCCACATGGTCACCACTGTACATCAGTTGCTATTAGCCACTACAGTAGATTCCTTGCCCAGGTATGTTCAGGAATGGCATAGAGTTAGGTCAAACCATCTCTGACATAGACTAGCAGGTCTTTGCATTGACTCATAAAACCTCTGTCAGTTCTTACCTCCAAGAGAAAAACTACAAAACCCTCGCTAGGTTGTATAGGGATCCAGTTTTGCTGAAACATACTGTATGTTTCCTGACCTATCAGACATTTGATGGCGTTGTGAGAAAGAACATAGCTACACATCTGGTGGTCTTGTCCTGTTATTCAGCTCTATTGGAAAGAGATCTTGCCTGTATGCTCAGAATTATACCATCAGCATTTAGCCCCCATGCCCAAGATACTACTCCCAGGCTCTCTAGTGGCTCAGAAAAAAATATTGTATGGATACCTGTTCTCAGCTGCCAGGCAGCTTCTCCCACTTTACTGGAAAGCACACCTGCTCCACTCCCAGGTTAAGGATTTCTGGAAGAACTTAAAGCCAGGGATGATGACAACAATGAGGCATATACCTCCCAATGGTACTTATGGTTTTTGTACTCCTCCCCCCCTCACTTATCAATAGACCACATCTCCCATTAAATGGTCCTCTTTCACACTATGAATCCCAGGTGCCCCCACTCCCCGCTTGCCTCCCCTAGTATCCTCAATCCCCCCTTATTGTCATTGCTTTATTTCATTTGTGTTTCTTATTGTTGTTTTTTATTGGAAGTACAATTTCTTTTTTTTCATATTGTTCTTTCTTATGACTGTACTGTTGAAATTTAATGCAAATAAAAATATATTTACCCTTAAAAAGAGGGACAGTCTCTCCAAGTGAATGATAATTTAGGGTAGGTCAGTGTTTAGTAACACAAAATCCCAAAAATAAGAAGTGAACCCAAACTAAGTACCGTTTAGTTTGCTATAGCACAGTGATTCATAAACAACTTGCATTGTTTTATAAAAAAATTATTGTTTTTACATTTTTATCCTTTAGGATAAAAGGTTTTCATGCAGCTCTCAGAGGCTAGCTGCTTGGCTCACATGTGGAAATGAACAGGACACTACCACTCCAATTATTTCTCCATTTTGGGGGAAGCCAAATAACCTAACTGCATATTTTTTGACGTGGGAGGAAACTGAAATACCAGGAGAAAACTTATGCAAAGGAGAGCACATGCAAACTCAATGTAGATAGAGTCCTGGCTAAGATTCCAACCTGGGTCAGAATCCTAACCTCTGAGCAACCATGCCACACCTAAAACTGAGGCACAGACATCAAAACAAACTTTACAGGAGTTTAACCACCTGAGCGTTACTCTGATGTCTAGATTTCTGTACCAAGAGGGTTACAGGTTTTCATGAATTTTTTTTTTTAAATTGTAGACCTGTAACTTACAGAAATATGTCCGAATAGGGGTCTAGTAGATATAATGAATATAAAAAATGTTTGAAACACACAATCATGTAAAAAAAAAAAATTACTTTTAATAAAATTAAAG
>NC_092869.1:13582502-13606169 GCF_032062135.1 Pyxicephalus adspersus
GTTTCATCAAACCAGCAGTTCTCCCAAGAAGTGCTCAATGATATAATACGTCACCTAAGTCTGTCAAAACAAGCATCTGAACTTTTAGCATCCAGGCTAAAAGAAAAGAACTGTCTGAGACTGGAAGTTAACATAACAATTTATAGGACAAGATTGGTGATACTCCTACCATATTCAGTGAAGATGGAGACTTTGGCTCTGATTTATGAAAGCTATCCAAGGCTGGAGAGAACACACTTTCAGCAGTGAAGCTGGGTGATCCAGCAAACCTGGAATGGATTTGGTCCAGGATTCAAAATGTTTGTTAGCAAATAGCAATGAGTTTTAAAAATCCATTCCATATTTTCTGTACCACCCAGCTTCACTTTTAAAACTGTATTCTCTCCAGCCTTGGAGAGCTTTCATAAATCAGGCCCTTTGTGTACTGTTGTAATATCCCTGGACTACTAGCCCATATGGGAGTACCAGAATACCGAGCAGAAGACTGGCGTCTTTTTATAGACAGTTCCACTCAAAGTTTGAAATCTGTTTTACTACATAATGGCAACTGCTATGCATCAATTTCAATTGGTCACTCAACAAAACTTAAAGAAGAACATGAAAATATCAAAATGGTCTCACAAAAGCTTTGCTATCATGAACAACAATGGTCCATATGTGTCGATTTAAAAATGGTGAACTTCCTACTTGGACAGCAAAGTGGATACACAAAGTACCCATGTCTCATCTGCTTGTGGGTTATTAGAGCAAAACAGGATCACTGGAAAAAAAATTGACATGGCCTCCAAGGGAAAAAATGAAAAAAGGTGCAGCAAATATCATTAACGAGCCAATGATTGACAAAAAAATCATTCTCCCCCCACTACACATAAAGTTAGGATTAATTAAGCAATTTGTTAGAGCTCTAGATTGAGTACTGTAAAATTAAAAGCAGGAATCCTTGATGGACCCCAGATTTGGAAACTGATAAACGATTCAAATTTCACAAGTTACATGACTGATACTGAAGCTTCTGCCTGGCACAGCTATGTCATGGTTGTCAAGAACTTCTTGGGTAACCATAAAGCACAAAATTTTGAAGAACTGTTACAAAGCTTGCTCCTAAACTTTAAAAATGTGGTTGCTACTATGAGCATAAAGGTACACTATGTCCATTTGCAAACATTTGCAGAAAACCTTGGCAATTTCAATGAGGAACAAGGAGAGAGGTTCCATCAAGGTATAAAGGTGATGGAAGAACGGTATCAGAGCAGATGGCATAGACACATGATGGCAGACTACTGTTGGAGCCTTCAACGTGATTGTCCTGATTATCAGCATAAAAGGAAATCATACAAACTGAGTTTTTCAATGACTTCTTTGTGATTAGTTCTGTAAATATACTGAATATAGAATATAGTGACATTAAGAATTTCAAAAATTTAATTTTGTATACGTAGGCATATCTAGTTTAATTTTGCTTAATTTTCATGTTTTATTAGTTTTCTATGAGGTTATTATTGAGGTAATTATTTCAAAAACTAAAGCCAATCTATCAAAACCAATACCATATTTGGAATCAAACATAACCTAAAATGACTTTAATCTGTTTGGCAAGAAAATGTTTGTTGACCAGTGTAATACATATTTCCATTTAACTGTTGTTTTGATTCCTACTGCAGAGAGTTCAGTTCCCGTCCTGGTAATGAGGGTAAATCTTCCCAGCAGGGATATAAGCAGCAATGAAAAGATGACAGAGGTTTTAACCCTTGTGCAACCAAGTGTAATTAAAAAAAAGTGTGGATTTTTTTCTCTTGAAGAGTGGGAGCACCCTAACAAAATCTGTTTTAAAAAAACAATGCATCTACTTATATACAAGTATAAGAATTGTCCTGAAGACCCATTAACAAGAATGGTCTGCTTGGCAGAGTGCTCCTGTTCAGGAAAATGAAAACTAGATATTGGAATTATGAGCCAGTGCTGCTTGTCACAGAACAGTAGTAATTGAAACTGGTTTTCTAACCTGCCCATCTGCTAATTAGTCTAGAGTTGAAGGCCTTTCATATACATAAAATATCCAGTTAGAAAGCAGCTGGACTGAGCGACTGTCCTGTCATGTCTAAGGTAAATTACATAGCAATTGTCACCTTTAAAAAACACCAGAGCTGATGATTATAGCATATGTTAATCAAAATCCAGTTGTAAGTAATTATTTTCTGGTAGTGACTGACTCATTAATTACATATTCATATGTTGATTCTTCAGAGTTGTGAACAGCACGTATCAAGTGTCATGAACAGCTCTAAATGACTTCAGACAGTGCCAAACATCCTGCCTATTCATACTTAGGATTCCTTCAAAGTAAGACAAAAATAAAATGATGTGAACTAATTTGGGAAAAAAAGGAAAGACTGCAGTTTTCCTTTATTACAGCAGAAAATGACAGGTCAGGTCAGTGGTTTCCTTCGCACCTCTTCATACTATTAATTACTGACCAATAAGTTACAGTGCAGCATTTAGATTCAGGCTGCACATTAAACTAAATCTAAACCTCAAAACAAACAAAATATTTTGCAATTTACTATTCTTTAAATGATCTGACTGTATTAGTTTACTTTTGCGCAAATGTTTTTAATTTTATTTTCATTGAGTAATTTTTCCCCCTTGTGACTACACTAACTGTTCTACTGTATCTAAAGATGCAATCATGGGGCTTTATTTTTAAATCAGGAAATCTGACATTCCCTCAAACATTCCTTGTTGGGAATCAACCACTACCATTAAAACACATGGACCTGGAAGATTACCACAAGCGAATGTTTGAGGGAATATCTGATTCCGTATTTTATAAATACTGTCCATGGTTGTCAAAAAAGCCTGAACAGTAAATATCTCTGTTTTTTGTTTATTACAGGGTAGATTAAAACACCAGGGCAAGCTAAAAAAAAAGTGCCATATGTTCTGCTGCTTAAGGGGCTAACCCCTCAAACAGCCCTCCCAGCTGTAAGACCAAAAAATCTGAAAAAGTATCAGTACGTAACTAACACAAAAATATAGTTGATATACATCCAGTATGTATAGTGAAAACAGGTGTATAGCAAGAAGGTCTAAATAAAAGAAAATTGAATTTTAAAATTAGACAAAGAAATGAGCCAGCGATATAGTAAATACTAAATACTAAATCCACTATGTAACTCAACAAACAAAACTGTAGTGAGAAAGGATTGTGGCACAGGTTTGTCCACAGTAAAATACTGCAGAACAGAATGAAGGGTAGAGCCAGCATTGGAATGTGCCATGCATATCATGGTACACAGTAATTTGAAATAACAAAGATCCCAAATAAATAAATTTATAGAAACCAGAAGCGACATTGAGTATAGGACTGAGAGAGTCATTCCTATGTGACAAGGACACTGCATTTCTGTCAAGATCAGCATGCTTTTCATGTACTTGTTGAAAAAGCTTCTAAGCCTGATAAATGATGCTGCCAGTTTATCTAAGGAGTGGTAATCTGTGATATAGTTTGATTTGTTTGTAGATTTTTAAATTTATTGGAGGTTTTATGCCATAGAATATTAGCTCTCTTCTGAGTCATAAGAGTACATGCCATTGCCATATTTTATAAAAGCCATATTTGTATAAGAAGAACACTGCCCTTTAGTTTACTTAGACTGCGCATTTTGGTGAAAGAATACGTAAGTTTGTAACTTCAAAAGGATCAAATTTTAAATCTAGAATAGCATGTTTACTTGCTTTGGTTCACTTTATTATTATTCCTGCTCAGGGTTCTATCAACAGAGAAGCTCATTCTTGTGGACACATTTACCTATGTTTATCAACAATTGCTATAATTGTGAAAGACCTGAGTCACCCAGGGGCATACTGAAGACAGCAATTGTAGTGCAGTCAGAATTTGCCTACTAATAGGAATGGCCTAAAGCTGCGTACACACCTGCAATTTTTCTCGTTGGAAAGGATCTTTCACGATCCTTTCCAACGAGAAAAGACTGCACGATGCATGAACGATGCTGTACATACAGCACCGTTCATGCTCTATGGAGAGGGGAGGGGGAGAGCGACGGAGCGGCACCCTGCTGCGCGCTCTCCCCTTCCCTTTCATTAGGATCGGTCGTCGTCCATCGTCCATGGATCCGCCAGGACGGTCGTCGGACGATGGACGACGACCGACTGTACACACGGCAGATTTTCGCCCGATAATTGGCCGATACCGATTATCGGGCGAGAAAAATTTGCCGTGTGTACGCAGCTTAAGAATAATAGAATAAATAAAGTACAGGTCTATTTGCTGTATACACACATATACCACAGTCCTTATACCCACAAACTAATAATTAATATGCCACAAGTTATAAGTCACAAAGACATATTAACCCCAGGAAAAAGGACGGAGAATATAGAGTTTAATTGTGAAAACCATGTAACATACAACATTGCATACTGAGTGAGTGATGAGTACTATGTAATGTACAACACAGTGTACAGAGTGCAGTGAACAGGATGGTGTAACATACAAAATATCATATGCGGTGCAGTGATGAGGACATGTAATGTATAACATAGTGTATAGAGTATACCAGACTCAGGACTGTGTGGTCAGTGTGCCCACATAATTGGGCCTGATTTATTAAAGCTCTTGAGGGCTGGAAAGACACTTTCATTTGTGAACCCGAGTAATCCAGCAAACCTAGAATAGATCTCCTAAAGTAATTTGCTATTTGTTACTGAATGTTTCGCTGATGAAAGCGTATGTTCTCCAGCCTTGGAAAGATTTATTAAGTCAGGCTCATTGTGTAACATACCATATAGTGTATAGCAGGGGTCGGCAAACTTTTTGGACTACTAGGCCATTTCAGGAGGTCAAGAAGGCACACTAGGCCAGAAGAAACAAGGTATTCAAGAACGCGAGCAGCCAGTCTTCCGCCCATCCACGTAGAAGTCTCTGTACGTGTGCGCGTGCTTGGCATCGAAATGCCCCCTGAGATTTGACTGCTTGAAAGTGCTGTTGGTGTCATTGCACACTAAACACAGGGCTTTGTTGCCACGTTAGACGAAGAATAATTTGTCAGTTCATTCAGGGTTAAAGACACAATGTTCAAGTTCAACCTTCCGGAGACTGGTAGCTGTACGTTGTTTCTGCTGTTTGGGCATAGTAATAGGGGATACTGTGCGGGAACCGATCCCACAATAGACAGGGCTAGATTGGCCAGATCCAACAATAAATAACTAGGGGGCGTTAGGCCGGACTGGAATACTGCCTTGGCCATTTCTGGCCTAAAGGCCGGAGTTTGCCTACCTCTGGTGTATAGAATGCAGAGGTCAGAACGAGGTAGTTTACAAAGTGCAGGAGTCAGGACTAAAAAGCATGGAGGTTGTATCAATAGAGTTGAGTACTGTCTGTGATTTTTTTGGTTGCACAAACTGTTAAATTTTCAGGACAAGCGCTCAAGTCACCTCGTTTCTTCTCTGGCCCAGGCAATACTGACACACAAAGGTTTACCAGAATGTTAAAACATCTGTAAAAAAATAAAATAAAAAAACAAAACAACATAGGATGTTAAAACACAAAACATAACATATGATAATTTTAGCAACATTATCCAAATTTGAGCAGTCAAAATGTATGATCTCTAGTGTTGGTGTTCGAATTCGGGTTGTCCTTTTATTTGACCCAAATATGGCTGTTCGAATTCAGATAGACCTAACTCGAAAAACACAGTATTTTCAAAATTCAGGTAAAAAATGTGTTTTAAAAAAAAAATTAAAATAATTTTTAAAGTAGTTTATTGAACGTTTGTGTTTTTTTAACTAACTTTTTTTTTTACAGGTTTTCCCACAATGACATTATGATTTCCCCAGTGGGATCTCTGGGCACTATAGGTGATGAATGGGGACTTGCTATTGCTGTTGCAGCACTGTACTATGGGTTCTTGGATCGAGAAACTCTATCCAAGAACACATACAACTAGCCCTATTTAATGTACAGCGCTGCATAATATGTTGGCGCTATATAAATCCTGTTTATTAATACTAATAATAATAATAAAGGGCTGCAAGAGCAATCTGATTGCTCCTGCAGCCCTTAAAAGACCCTAAAGAAACCCAAATTCTCCCACTATTGACTTCAATGGTGTTCGAATTCGGCATTTGATTACTCAGACAATTTCTCACTATTCGATCGAATAGCTGTCGAATCGAATAGTGAGATATTCGACCAACACTAATGATCTCTATATGATTTGTATCAAACAATTGTGTGTGTTTTAAAGTAAGCTCTCACATTCCCTGACAGATCATGTTAGCAATCATTTTTGTACACTGTAAAAGATAAAGTATATTTGTAATTGGATGACATTGACAAAAGTGGTTATGCATGAAAGAAGAACTGATTTTGAGCAACTTCATTTTCATTCATTCATTTTGTAGCTGTATTTACATCTGTGCACATCACTGTGTCAAATATTTCAGATACCCCCACACACTCCAACCTTGTCTATGCTGCGGCACACTACAGTGCACAGCATAGTCAAAAAGTGTCCATCTTTTTGGTACTGTGGTGCATTGGTATTACATTTAAATGAATACGCTGCCCCAACACTTGTGAAGTGTTTGCAGACCTATCACTTAAAGATATAGGAAGGATATAAAGCTGATCTTCTGATTTTAGCAATATCAGTCACACACCTAAAACAAGCATGCTTTTAACTGTAATACAATCTTTATATCAATTGACTGAACACCTGAACTGAAGCTTACTCCTTCTGGGTCAGTGATTTGGAAAATAAGAGCTTAGGATCAGAACACCAACCAACCTTTTGGCTAAACAAGGGTTACCTGATAGTTTAGTCAATAGAATAATGAGTAAGCTGGAATACTTACCTTATTCCCCATACCCCAAACAGAGGACACTCTCTACTGCCCCCAGAATATAGGTGGGCCATTATCATTATGTACAATGCAGATGGGTTGATTTTGAAGTGCGGTATACATGAATATGTGGGAAAGGCCAAAACTGAATGACGAGCAAAGAGGAGTCACCTCAAATCACAGAGAAAAAGCCAGTGGGAGCAAGAACAATGGTATTTCTTCTTATACCTAATCCTCTAGACTAAAAAAAGCTTTTAATTCCTGCTATGCAAACAGATCACTACATATTATTTTTTATTGGTCACTGGAAAATGCAAGTTTAAAAAACTTGCATTTTCTTGGTCTTAACAAATTAAATCCATGTTAAAAGATTATACATTTTTTTTTCTTAAAAGTGGATGACTTGTATCTGATGGATGTTATCTACTGAGAACATACTAAATTAATACACAAACAATTATATCGTTATTTAGCCAAACTGGGTAATGGCTGGAAACACAGCAGGCCCCCTTACTGATCTATTGACAGAAAACTGTTCATGTCAGAAAACAGAAGCTCAAGAGTAATACACTTCCTCTGCTAGCTGTTTAGAAAGGAGGGGTGAATTGGACCGCTGCAGCGGCATCTGGCAGGAAAAAAATATCCTATTGAGCAGTAACACATAATTGTAAAATCGATTTATTGAATGGCAGGTGTTATAACTATGAGCAGATGGGAAACTTTAGTGCAAGGAGTGTGTCTACAAAATATTATTGATTTACAGTCAAACATTTCAGAGCAATCATTATCTTGTTTGATCTCAATGTTATCTCTAAAAAAAAGTCTAAGTTGTAAATTAGATGAAGTGAATTGCTCACAGTATGTGATCATTATAAAGCTGGGACAGTTGTTAACTCTTTGACACTTCACTAGAATAATGACTAGAAACAATATGAAGTGTTCCCCAAGGGAAAAATGCAAAGAAAGGAACAGACTTCTTGGTGTTTTCCTCTTCTACAGCAGTCATGTCATCTATTCATTTTCAGAATTTTAAATCTTGATAAGCTATTGTTGTTACTGTACCAGTATATCCCAGCTGCAGAAATATCTGTTCTAGGCTACTGTCCCATGCCGGCACAGCAGATGTTGCTTTGGTCAGTGGGAGTTCATTGCAAACACCAATTCTGGATAATCAAACTTGCATAATTATATTAGTATTCTGTTGAAATATTTGCGTGTTTGGCATCTAGAGAGTCAGAACGCAGGAGGTATGATGCTACATCAAACTTTGCAATAATGACTAGGGAGCAATACGTGGGGGTAAGAATTTAAATAACAAAACATCTTTTTTTTCTCTTCCACTCCAATCATACTGTCATTTAAATTTTTGATATTAAAATCCTGATATGCTGTAGTTACAGTAAAGCCACAAAAAAACTGTTCTATGCTACTGAACAATGACAGCAAATAAAACGTTGCTTTGATCACTGAGATTTCATTACAAACACAGATTCTTTCGGATAATCTTATTTGCATATATCCAAAAATATTGTTTTAATATATTTGTGTGCTTGGCATCCAGAGTTAAGACATAACTCTGGCAAGCTGCATAAGAGGCAAGCTGCTGCATCAAACTTTATATTCAGCCATTTACAAAAACATATCATATGCCCCACCCTGAACCAACAACTGACAATATAATGTAACACTATACTTTGACATGTTGCTGTCCCATTGAGTGCACTATGTTACATAACCCAGTGGTACAACCACCCATGGGATTGGTTTGTAGCATAATCAGCTGAAAGGGATATGTGCATGAAGGAAAAAGAGAACTCATATATCTGCAATAAATATTCTAAATCTTAAAGAAATGTTTTTGTCTGTAATCATTCAGGTCTCCCCATTCTATTTTAAAACCTTGAAGTATTAACATAAAAAGAAAATCAGATCATCTTTACTGGCTCTAGAAGGTGCAAAGCGTTCTGTTATCATCAATTATCACTCTGCCTTTCTAAGGCTACAAACACACGTGCAATAATTGTTGTTGGAAACGAACGACTGATGACCTATCGTCCGATATTCTTTAACAAAAACGTGCACAACGACACAGATGAACGAGGAAAATCGCTGGAAACGAACAACTGTCCTGGCGGATCTGATTCGGCAACGATCGTTCACAATCTACTGTGTGTACAGTACAGTGCAGTAGACTTTCTCTAGTACACATCACTACCTGCATCGTTCAAATGATCGTATCTAATGTGTGTACATTAGTAGTGGATTATATTTGAACGATCCTATTGTTACAGCATGTACAGAATCGTGCACTATACGATCGTTCAAAATATTGGGTCGTCAATCGTTCGTTTTGCACGTGTGTAGGTAGCCTTAACCCCCTAGCGGTATTCCCAAGTGTGACTCAGGGTGGTAATCGGTAATCCCGAGTCACACTCGGGGTAGCTTTTAAATAAAATAAAAAACAATTATCTTGCTCTGTTGTCATCCCCCGAAGTCCTGCTGGTCCCCGCAGGTCCTGGGGACACGTCCTTCCTCCTCGATCTGCAGCCTAGGACTGGAGCAAGGATCTCCGTAGTTTCCCGGTGACGTCCGTGCATGCGTGGGTGTCGGCTGGTGGATCAGCGGGAAAATTCAAATAATTTTGTATTGGATTCAATACAAAATAGCTGTAATAAGTCCAATACAAAGAAATATTCATATAATATATATAATTATATTATATATATATATTATACATGCTACTGTACACTTACATTACATGTTAAAAAAAAATTATTTTTAACAGAGTCTTGTGTTTTGTTATTTAAAATTTATTAATAAATGTATTAAATTTATTAAATATCTGTGAGTTATGCCTAAGAGTTCTAGCCTACAATGAAAGAGTCATTGTTTATGCTAAAGTGAGACAATGAAAGGCAGAAAGGCAGAGGCATGATTGGGGTGGAGTGTTCAGAGTCAAATTGGACTGCCTGAGAAAGCTGATTAGTTTTTATATGCAACACACTTTCATACTCATAAACCACTGTTTAAATAATAAAGTACACATTTAACATATTTACCTGCATAATAATTTTTAATAATGAGTATATTGTAATAAAATGCAATAAAATATAGAAGATAAAAAATAAAATGTTTTATGAGTTCCTTTTTGCTATATATGTAGTTAGCAATTTTAGGCAGTTAATTGCGTCTAGCAATAGGCAGAGTAATTCATAGTTGGATACCAGGTATTGTTTTTTTTTTGTTGTTGCAAGAGAAGTGGTGTATTTTACTCTAAGCATACTCGAAAGTCAGTTCTGGAGTAAACATTCAGTCCTCACATCATTTATGAGAAATAACATGACTTGACTATAAAGTTGTTCAAGCATGTCTGTTAGTATATCCTTACGTAAACATGGACTAGTGAAACGTCCAAGTTAGCTACATCATTATTCACCTGTGTACATTTAATGCTGTGCTTTCTTGACTTTTAATGCCAAGGGTTTGCCAAAGGTTTACTGCCAATTACAAATCTTATTGTTACTACATGGCCAAACATGCTAAAAAGCCATAAACACACAGAAATGCATTTTTGTTAGATAATCCACAAAAATGTTTTGATGATTACTAAAATTGCCACTATAGGAAAATCAAAAATAAACGTTTAAAATACATAACAGTCTCAATGAAGGACCATGTAAGACATGATATACAGCAGATCATTGTTCTAAAAGTGGATCCACTCCTAAAAATCAAAGGAAGTGAATAGTAATTTAAAAGCAGATCCTTTTCATTTGAGTCTTAATGCACCAGAGAGGGAAAATGGGGAGTCAGTCTGTTGGTCAAAATTTTGGCGTACAGCTTGACATTCACATTGGGTAAAGATATGGAACGGTAGTTATCGCAGAATGCAGTGTCTTTTTCTGGTTTCGGTATGACAAGGCCTAGTCACAAGGCCTTGCGAAGGCCTTATTTTAATTGCTTGATGGCACAAAGGAATTCCTCTTGTAGTAAGACTTCAATAGGTCCAGTGCTTTTAAGGTGGTAGGCTTTAGGGTTGGAAGTGCAGTTTCCTGAATGTATGAGTGTGGGTCTCGCTGTTGGGAGCCGTGGGGAGACTTTACAAGTTGGCGTAGAAATTTTGGAACTCTAGCGATATCTTTGTTGCCGTGCACCTAGGTCAATTTGAAATTGTATGTATGGAGAATTTGAGTGGTGTAGGGTGCATCATACGTCTAGGGCAGGGGTGTAAAACTCCAATACACAGAGGGCTGAAATTAAAAACTTAGACCAAGTTCTGGGCCCAACTTGAAATTTTTTTAAAAATGTCCTTCTCGTTAATTTTTTGGCATCATGGCACAAGTCAGGTTTTCCTTCTGTTTGTGTCAGTTGCATTTAGCAATTAAGCATATATTAATAGCCATAAATATTATGCTTAGTGAACTGACTAAAGAGAGATTAAGCAGTTAGGATTTAGAATATATGTTAGTTTATACTTACCACGCTTTCAAAGTGATTTTGGAATTTAATAAAGACTGTTCCATAGACACGAGTGATGCTGATACTACAATATCCAGCATTACTTGTGACTTTAGTACAGTCCAATGCGGGGTCAGGCATAGGCCGCTGGTCTATAGACGTGAGTGATGCCAGGAATTGTAGTAGTGGCATCACTCGCTGCAATCGGCGGGCCAGATGTATTTAATTTTCAGAATTCTTTTGCGGCCAATAAAAAGGATGTTTTGGGCCAGATTTGGTTTTGTCCCTTTGTCCAGTATATGCAGCAGTTCTCACCTCGCGTTGGAGAGGTCAACAAGGCTGCACGGCAACAAGTCTTGCTTGTGGAGGGATTCTGGAAGTCTGGAGGTGTTTAATCTGGGTAGATCTAGCTTTCTTCACTCATGCATCATGTTTAATAAATATTCCACACAGAACACATATTAGAGCTTCCAATTGAATGAGTGGGTGAGTGGTGTCTTGTTAATGCCCCCAATGAAAGGTAGTGATAAATTCCTCTATCCCATGAGTAGAAGGTGGAGTCGGGGTAATTATCTTAAGTGTGTGACACAAAAATCTGCGTTGTCCCTGACTGGAGAAACATGGGTGTTGAGGTGGAAGGGACTCCTGTCCACGACTAGCACCCTGTACCCGGCATAACAAATAAACATAAGGCAATATGTGGCATAAAAAAACAAACAACAACATAGCTATGTTATCACGGTAATCACTTTAAATTCAGGTTAAATTACAATGCAAAAAAAGGTAGTGACAGCAGCAATAACACTAACAAAACAGTAAGGCAGCTATGGGGATAAGGAGTAAAGAGTAAAATATACTCATCCACAGAAGGGGTTGGCATGGTTGGTCTTGGGATGTTCGTCAGGCATCCCAAGGTGTTGGTGTCGGTCCACTTCAATGGTCATGTGTAGCCTGCTTCAGGGTAGAGGAGGCTTGCTTGAGGGAGTTCTTGAGTTTGTGCTGGATCCAAAGTGAAGGGGGCAGCAGGTCCAGGAGAGGAAGTTGTACTGGCTAGTCGGGAATGGACACATCAGGCAAACCCAGGATGTGTTGAAAGGCTGGTAGATCTTCAAGCTGGTGGTAGGAGGGGGTCTTCCCATTGCTGGTGGCGATTAACTTGGAAGGGGAATCCCCACCGGCATCTGATGTTGTTGGCTCAGAGCATATCTAGAAAGGGCTTGAGAGGCCTACATATGTGTGAGAATGTGGCGGGAAAGATGTGCATGATATCTTCCTTGAGGCAGTAGGAGTGCACCCTGCAGATGACGTCATGTGGTCTAGCTGGATCCTGACTTTTTGGGCCCAGAGCCCTGTGGACTGGTTCATTTCAATCTTTGGGTTTTTGAAGGAGATCATTAAAGCCTTCATTGCTGGTAGTAGTTCATGAGTGCCAATGGTCTCAGGGATCCCCCTTATCTGATGTTGTTGCAACTGTTTCTATTTTCTAGGTCTTTTTTTTTTTGGTACAAAGGTTGTTGCAGGAGGGTAGAGTGTGCGTTAAGCGCCTCTGTATGCTTGACCAGATGACCCCAAAGTTCCTTGGTGGTTCCTTCAATATTCTCCATCCTGTTCCCCAAATTGTAATTTAGATATGAGATTTCAGCTTTATAAGTAGTTTGCATTATCAGCACATTGTCAGGTTTTCCTTGGTAGGTAATGCCTTTAAATAAATAAGACTCCCAGGTTGCATGGGGCTGCTGAGTTGCTGCAGTAGCAGGGGGGAGTTTGGAAGCAGTGAGATCTGTGACAGGGGGTCCCTAGGACTCACCGGTAGAGATGAGGGAGCTGTGGCAGCTGGCTGTTCCTCTGACTGCGTGTGACCAGGGTTGAAGAGCCTCCCGGCTGGAGTGGGGTCTTGATTTTACGGAATCGGGACCCGCTAATTGATGCATTGATGTGCCCGTGATGAAGTTTCCCAATGGCTAAGGAGAGGGATGCTGCAAGCGCTGCTTAGAGTGAGTGGAAGCCAGAGGTAGATGGGAGCCCCAGGATCAAGTGTCCTATGCCACCATGCAGCCATGCTCCCCAGAAATGGTACTTTTATTTCCAAACTCTCTATCATTTTTAAAGATGTTGAACAGTAAAGGTCCCAGCACTGAACCCTGGGGTACACCACTAATAACCTTAGACCATCAGAAGATGAATCATTATTCAGTACTCTCTGGATGTGGTCTTTAAGCCAGTTCACAGATTGATCTTTCTAAACCTATAGACCCTTAATCCATTATTAAGGGTGGCTCTCTGTGACTTGGACTGGGAGACAATATTGTCCTCAAAGACTGCAGAGATGGGGACACTCTTTGCGTCTGGAGGAAAAGATGTTCAAGCTCCGGGTAAGGAAGGGATTCTTCACTGTAAGGTCTGTGAAAATGTGGAATCAGCTCCCTCAGAAAGTAGTTTCAGCAACTACTATAGATTGCTTTAGAAAAAAGCTGGATGGTTTTCTAGAAGCAAAAAATATACCTGGGTATTAAGGCTTTAAAGTAAAAAAAACAGTGACTGTTGATCCAGGGAACATCCAATCGCCTCATGGAATCAGGAAAGAAAATTTTTCCCCTGTTGAAGCAAATGGTACCAGGGGTTTTTTGCCTTCCCCTGGACCAACTGTGTCTTATAGGGTTTTATATATGGGATATGTTTATTTCCCCAGTGGTTGAACTTGATGGACCTATGTCGTTTTTCAACCTAACCTACTATGTAACTAGGTCCAACAGAATATCATTTCTAAATGGGGCTTCTATAAACTGTAGCATAAAATTATATTTAATAAATAATTATCTGTATTAAATTCATAAATCAAAGCCCATTTATGTACCTGTAGTACCATTACTCCAGTCAATGTTCAGTATTACCTAAATTATTTTTTTTTGTTGCCAACAAAGCCAATTTATGAAAACCAATGGTACCACACATAGGTATTGCAGCAAATGCCAGAATAAAGGCAACCAATTTAGAACAAACCTCCCTGTTTACTTCAAATCACAGAACTATAAAGGCTATGTTGTGCATACACATGTTTGGATACCATATTTTCTTGGCTGCAAATAACTTTAAAACAGGGCATTTTTATTATATGTTTATAGCACACACAAAACATTACAGATTTACAATTCATCTGCAAAATTTTTCAGTCTGGCACCCAAAAAGAAAATACATACAAATGCATATCATAAGTATGACCACAGTACATCTGACTGTGATATACTATAAATTGGTTATGCTGGAAATTCTCACCATTTTACCACCTCATTGACTTTTCCTCCCTGCATTTTCAGTTTGTGGCACTTCTGCTTTACACTAATTGTTATTTCCATATTCTAAAAGACACGTTTCATGATTCAGCGGAACTGGCAATATGAGCTAAAAAGAGATGTATCTGTGAGAAAGATATTTAAATTGCAGATGCAACACAAACTTTGGTTAAGTAAACTATGAAGGATTGTGACTTTGCTGTATTACAGAGAAAATGACAAAAACATGACAAATGAGTAATGCTGGACAATCACTTCAACATTACATTAGGCCAATAGTGCAATTCTGTATAACTATCAAGTACATGATTTTCACCCTATATTTTGCAGTACTAAATTTTGAACATTAGCATATTTTACAAGTATACAAATTTTACAAGTTTACAAATTAAAAAAAAATTATTATTGGGACTTAACCTAAGCTTATGAATTTAAAAAACATTTTATTAAACCTTTTAAAAATTAAAAATAAATGCCTCTTATTATGTCATAATGTTAGTTGGGCATATCACTGCACAATAACAATTTTGCTACTGAGAATAACACATGTGATTTACATGATATTGAGTGTGTTGATTCCAAATCTGAACTCAGAATTTGCCTATCACATACAGCTTTTAAGTTATAGGCGTGCTATATCTGTTCAAATTGTCGGTAATTGGGTAATGTAGTTTTACATGGGAACATTTTAACAGTTGCAGCTACCACTATGCAGCTGAATCACGTTCCCTGGTGCATGCAAGTTCCAGAAGCGGCTGGGCATGTCTAGGCAAGTCAGTGAGCTGACGTCAAAATAGGTTTAAAAGGTGAGATGGACCAAGGGCTTGTCTTTAGTGCGAAACCATCTTATTGGATAGTACAGCTAGGCCATAGGGAGTCTGTTTTAAGCTAAAGATGAGTAGGTGCAGCTGTGTCCTAGGCAGAATCAGACCCCAGATTTGGATTCAGCACACTTGATTTAGTAAGAACACATGGATTAGACCAAGTAGCAGACAATGTTTATTTTTTTGGGATGCAGTGTTATATATGATAAATTCAACACCATAATTCATGTCATTTTAAACACTCTTGGGAAAGCACAGATTTCTATGACAAAAAGATATCATGTATTCATACAGTTGGAGGTAGACACGCTTCGACTTCCAGATACAGTGGGCGAATTACAATGTCCCTTGGTTTAGCCCCAATAATTGGACAAGTAAAAATTAAAACAAAAATAACACAAAACATTTGCAGTTTATCTCTGCAAACCAGTGCATGCATATTTCCACATCTTCTTTACCTTTAAAGACCCTGCAAAGACATAAAAATAAATGTTGAATTGCCAGAAATTTACTCAACTCAGCGGACCTATGACCGCATTTTTAACTTTATATTAACCTCCCTGCCAGTATTACCGAAGAGGTAACCCTGAGCCACACTCAGGGTGGAAATGCCAGGGAGTTTAAAATTCCTACCTAGTTCCCACGTTCCAGCGGCATCCTGCAGCGGTGCCTGCGGCGTCCTCCAGAGATGCCCGGCATCATCTTCCCTGGGCGATGCATTCCCGGCCAGTGAGCGTTGGGGACGCAAAGCCAGGGGAAGCAGATGCGAGCTGGGCATCTGGTCGCGACTGCATGGCTGGGAGGTGGTACACTGTGACTGGGAGGCGGAACCAAGTGGGAAATTTAAAATACTAAGTATTTTTAAATGTACCGCTTTTACATTTAAAAATACTTAGTATTCATACGGCCAGGAAGGTTAAAAGGTGTTTTTTTTTTTTTTTATTTATATAGTTTTTTTTTTCAATTTTTTCAATTCTGCCTTTAAGAACATCAAGCTACCCCCTCCATAGCGTCCAACTATCACTGTGCACCCTCAGCTGTTTGCCCAGCCCTTCACAGTGCATAGATAAAACTTTCAGCTGATGAGCATAAAAATTCTACTTACTTCAGTTTCATCATAAAATGTTGATTTTAAAGTTTAAATAGTTTTTCTATTTCTGGTTGATTGTCAAAATAAAAATAAAACTTTAGTAGACTGCAAGTTAATTGTAAGTTAAAACCCCCTAAATATAGTATTGTCACAAAAAAGGAATGTCTTGAAGACCTTTGGAATCATGTCCCCAAAAAGAGAAACATTTCTCTAAAAACTAATTTTAAATTATAGGCAGGAACTATTTGTTTTCATGGTCGCTACAGCCAGCCAAAAACTTTTAGGTTATTCACAAAGTCTATTTCTGGAAGTGGGGCCAGATATCTGCACCCTCATCTTGGTAAATGAGTCCAAACACATAATACAATTTACCCATTCCCAAGGGAAATAACACAAAACACAGTAGAAAAACAACAACTTTTTAATTATTTTATGAATCAGCATTTATCTTCGTAGGGCCTCACAATGTTTTTTTCCTATACAGGAGGAAGAACACACTAACTGACATTAGTCTCAAAGAAGAAACATTAGCAATCAAGACCGCTCTTCCAAAATGCCTTATTTACATAGGAGTACAAGCAGCACTTAAAATACAACTAAAAAAGAGACTATGGTAATATTATGTAAATACAGTGTTATTGGAGTTCGCACAGACCAATGCATCATGTCTTTTTCATAAGCCATCTGTGCCCAGCACTCACATATCTAGCTTTGTGGCAACTTGTCATTTTTCAGCAAGTTTCTCAGAGGGACTCAATAATGATGATGATAAGGAAGGCAATCACTATTAGGTAACTAATGATGTGATGCTAATATGATTATTATTGATAGCTTAGTTAACAACACTACAGTGGAATGGCAATAAATCAAACTGATTTACCAAAATCAACTTGTACTAAATTTTAAATATTAAAATATGCAAATTTCAGTATCATATCTGCAAAACTTTCTGGTATTAATAATGACTTGAAACCTCTGATTGACTTTTGATTTAGATAAATATTTCTTGTCATGCTATGTCTGGATTATACTGTCAAATACCAGAATAAATACACAGTGGGCCAAAATTAAAAACACAAAGACAAAGTTGTGGGCCAAACTTGAAACTGAAATAGCAGCACTACTACAATTTCCTGCGTCAAGAAAACAGTCCAATGCGGGCTTAATGTTATGAGTGGCTGGAACTCCCTCTTCACTGAAATAGCAGTGCTACTACAATGCCCTGCGTCTATAAAACAGTCCAATGTGGGGCCACGCATAGGCAGATAGGCCGCTGGTCTACAGACACGAGTGATGCCGCTACTACAATAACCAGCATTACTTGCATCTACAAAACAGTCCAATGCTGAGCCACACATAGGCAGAGAGAGGCCGCTGGTCTTCAGATGTGAATGATGCCGGGAATTGTAGTAGCTGCACTATTTCAATGCAGGCCAGCTGCAATTCATATTTAGGATTTCTTTTGGGGGCCAAAAAAAAGGACTTTGCGAGCCAGATTTTGTCACCCCTGGTCTAGATGGTCAACGTGAGACATTGACATGAGAAAGAGAAAAGAAGATGGCGGCACCCACAAAATACCAGGGACAGTACCCGCACCATGCATATTTGAGTAGTATCTTCAGGGTTACTAGCAACTTAGCTTTGCATGCAGAGGACTGATGAGGAGGGCACAGGAAGACTACAGAGCTGCATGTTGATGTGGTTGGCAGAATTTGTATTGAGTTATGTCACAACACAGACTGATAATCATTCCTCCAATTCCCCCACGCTCAGGTAAGATAACCAAGGTTGGTTACATAGGTGAGCTGTCAGTATATTTTAACTTGTTGTGGTCTGATAGAGAGGGCTCTGAATAGACATATTCTTGTTGGTTGGAAAATAGAGCACTTTTTCAAAACAATAAGTTTGGTTCCAGGGTGCAGCGTGGGGGACTAATGGCATTCAGGGTGCTCCCAAGGAGAAAAGGTTGCAGATCTTTGATTACATTAGGAATCCATTATGGGTATTCTTTAACATGAATATAAATTTAGAATGTATTTCTTTAGGACAATCTTTAGGACAATAAATGGACTGGAGGGCCTAAAAAATTCTCATAACACTCCTGGGATTAACTGAAAAAGTCCCCTAATCTACCCTCTAAAACAGTAAACAATGAATTCCATATATTATCCCCTTCAGAGATGGGTTTGTGCAGGTTATAACAACACAGACCTCACTGCTGTGTAGTAAACAATTTGCTGCAATTTGGTATGGTTCTACTAGGCTGCAGGTAATATTTCTTCATTGCTAGTGGGTGAGGTCTTTTAGGCCTCATTTCCCCTATTTGTGGTAAAGTGACTGGCCATAATGTGTGCACAGAATGCATAGAAAGCAATGATTGAAGTTCCTACATTTGTGTTGCACTGCACTGCATTCTGTCCATTTTTGTCTGCTTCCCCAATTACTGTAATAATGGGGTCATTGGACATCCATGCAGGTGACTGTGCATTGGCATGTATTTTGGTATAACACATGACAATGCACTTCCTTTAGTGAAGATGAAGCTTTTTTTTTTATTAATCACCCTATTATTAGTGTGTATTTATATATTGTTGTTATAACATACAAAGCATATGTCTTTTAATATGGTTTCTTTCAGATCCCAACAGGTTCACCATCCAAGTATTGGGTCACTCCTACATATTCTGGGTGGAACGGTGGCTGGTTTACAAACATAAAAAAAAAATGTCAAAAGAAGTAGGGGATCACCGGTTGGGTATCCTAGGCTTGATCCAAGAGCAATTTTTTGCTGACGTTTTCAAGAATGATTACGTTATGGGGTCCCCCTCATACCTTAATAGTGCACGCTAGAGGGAATAACGTGGGAACGTATTCAATACTTCAATTAATTAGGAATATTAAGGCATTCCTCACACAAATTTTGTGGCGGTTTCCAGTTTGAAGGATTGTATGGTGAATGTTGCACTGGTGGTGTTTGGCTGTTCTGCCTGGAGCGACTAAAGAAAGTAATTGTTCATTAAACAGACCTATTTAAAAATATATTATCATTTAGGTAGAATGCCCATGCAACATAGGTTGCTTGAAGTCAATTTTAGGGATGATAGTGTGCATTTAACCAATGTGGAACTGGATGTTTTTAATTACAGTCCACACGGAGGCTTGGTGGCAGTCTGTGGCAGGGCATGTTGTGGGAACAACAGTTGAATGCTGTGGCAGGACCTCGAGAAATAAAGAAAATGGTTAATGTCTTTTTCTTTATTATTTGGTTCAACTGTGTTTTGCAGTCAAAAAATGAATGGAAAATTGAGTCCCCATATTTGGAATATGAGAAGTATAACAGTATATAATTTTTGAAGTACCCACTAAGCTTGCAAAATCTGTGGCCGATGTCTAATATTGTTGGTGTTTATACAGGGAGCACACTCAAGGGCCTAAATTTAAATACCACGGTAAAATGTATTCTGTAATTGCAATGAATATCACACACTTGTTTAACCATTAATGTGTAAACATAATTGTTACAATAAAGCTGTGGATAATATTCCTCCAACAATTAATAGGGTATCTAGTGTGTTTTTATTTATTTGCACAACTAATCTGAAATAATTTTACTGTCTCTTTAGCCAAATAGTGAAAAAGAAAAACAGCTTTAGCAAATGTTACAATGTGTGTTTTGTTAATGTCTTTAACTATACTTAGGTTGTATTGTGATAAAAAGCTATTCAACACATGTAGATATAACAACAAGCCCATCTGTGAGGAGCTAGAGCAATTATTTGTGGCCATAGATCTACAGATAATAATGCACATATGGACAGCAGTTAGGAAGTTGTAAAGTTTATAAATTATCTTTTACTGTGAGGCAGCAAACAATGTTGTCGGTATAGTAGGCAGTTTAAATTGTAATGGGTGTATGTATTTGTGTTTAGATATTTACAAAAGATTAGAAATTCATTTTTATTATATTGCACTTTTTACTTTTACTACTATCTTGAATGTCAATTTATTTGACTCATTAATAGCATGAAGGCATTTGTAACTACTCAACTATCTAATATCATAAGACTTTAAAGCAATCAAGGTTATAAACTACAGAACACCTGCTGCATCTTGGCATTAAATTCATAGGTAACTAGATATTATAATGCATTTTCATTTAATGACTTACGCATAGGTAAATACACCCTGTGCTGCAGTTCCTCCTATTTGTACATACCGTTTTCACTACTTTTAAGTTACTCTAACCAGCAAAATAAGAAACCACTTCCAAAGCAATTCCAAAGTAAGATCATATAAATGAAATGCTCAAGTCCATTGACCCCTTTTAGGTATGTTTTGGGTACTGATGTTCTCTTCTGTTTAGGGACAAGAAAAACTGTTAGCAGTGTCAAAGGAGAAATAAGGGCAAACAATGTAACACAGCTTTGGTTATGAAATCTAAGACATGCAGAGTGTTGCTTCAAGTGTTTTTTAAAAAAAGTCCTACCAGCAAATAGGGGATTCTGACCTTGATTCTGACCTTCTAACACACAAGCTCTTCTGTGGTCCATCTCAGCCTCCTAAACAACTAACATTCAACTGGTCTTGTTTTTGTAATGTAGAAGACAATTCATAGCTATCCAAGTTACTTCTATGAAACGTCTTTTAAATTACAAAAACAAGTGCAGTTGAATGTACCTAACTATAACTAGATATACAACGACCTGGATAAATAGAAACATTCACAGACGTGCTTTAACCACCTAGGTGGTTAACCCGACCTTGGTTCGGGGTAAGCGAACTTGCTACGGTCGTTTACCCCGAACTAAAGTCAAGGTGGCTCAAAATGTAAACAAGCGTTATATTGCAGTCCGATTGTCATACAACATTGTATGACAATCGGATTACAACTGAAAAAAATACTTACCCTGTCCCCGCAGCTCCTTCCGACACATCCGTCCTCTTCTGTCTTCTCCTAGCGTGTGCAGTGACGATCTCCGGGGTTTCCCGGTGACGCCGCTGCATGCATCGGTACGGGCGGGAGGCGGGGTGGGAAATTCAAATCACTTTGTATTGAACTCAATACAAAAAAGCTGTATTGAGTCCAATACAAAGAAATCTTTTTTATGTTTTATAAAAAAAAATTTATTATTAAATTTATAAAATTTTGGACATATTTCGGTGAGTTATGCGGTAATTCCGTGAATTATAAGTAATTATTGAGTAATTCGGTGAATTATAGCCTACAATCTAAAATAAATTTCCATGCAAAAAATTTTACTATTTTTGCATGGAAGTTCGGAAAGAATTAGAACACCCGGCGTTCGCGTACGCGTCCCTCGGCGATTCCTGATGATGTCAGTGCTTGCGCCCATCGATAGAGGTCGTAGCGGGAAATTCAAATATTTTCTATTGGATTCAATACAACCGTCCTGTACAAAGTCCTGTATCCAATCCAATCCAAAATAATACAAAATATATTTATGTGGTTTTGTCTATAGGTATGTGATGTTGGACGCTGTTTTAAAATTTACCACACTAGGGAGGTGTTTTAGAAAAATATATTACTATACAGTATACCGAATTATTGCATTTTCAGTATTTTTGATTTATTTATGTATTCTTGCTTTAAGCTGATTTTTGTGGGGTTTTTTTATTTATTAAAAGTATTTTTTTTATTACATGATTGTGTGTTTCAAACTTTTTTTATATTAATGATATCTACTAGACCCTTGTTCGGACATATTTCTGTAAGTTACAGGTCTACAATTTAAAAAAAAAATTTCATTAACAGTGTACCGCTTTTGGTACAGAAATCTAGACATCAGTGAAACGCCCAGGTGGTTAAATAACGTTGCTATCTCTAACCGAGCAGAGCTCCTTATTAGAACAATTACTTGGGTAGGACTGTTCATGTGTGAGAGGGTAGTCTGATTTACTAACACCGCCAATACCAGGTACTAAACCCTTGTTGCAACACTTAGCTGATAAAGAAAAGTTAAAAAATGATATATCCATTACTGTACATGCAGCATGACTGCATTACAATAATAAAGCAGGTTTAGGTGGGCTTTAATGCTCAAGAGATAACAAATATTTGACAGTGCAGAATTCTCATTTCAAGTAAGGAATTATGAAAATCTAATCTGCAAATATTCTGCTGTGTTGCATTGCCGAACCAAGTTATTGAAATATAATTTGTAGTTTTTGGAATGCATGTGTACTCAAGCATATTGTGCTACCTTGCATCTGCAACTTGTGTAACAGGATCTGGCATTATGTTGTCAGCACATTTACATTTTTACCATGCAGCAAACATGCATTCAGTTTTGGATTATACAATGAGCAGAAAAATTCTGAGGTTGAAGTTTGACTTTAAATACTGCCAACAATAAAAAGTTGGTGGAGAGGGCCTCATCTCCATAATGTGACCCCAGTGTTTAGGGGGTCTGTGGTCAGGGTGTCACGCTTGAGAAAACAGGGCCACTAAGGGGACACAACGGTTTGCACAGAAGTGGTGTGAGCCCTAAGAAGGGCCAAAATGCACAGTCTAAACGGTAACCAGGTCTTCTCCAAAGCCTCTAGTGGTGAGGATGTTGCGCTGTTGGTTACTGCCAAGTTGTGTCCTTGGTCACACCAGGGTGGGCAGGAGGATACACAGTACCAAATCACTAGGCAGAAGAATTATCAAGGAAGGCCTGGGTCGAGGCAGGCAGACAGCAAGGAAGAGAAGTCAGGTCACAAGCCAGGGGTCAAATACCAGGGATCCAGGAAACAGACAACGGTGACACAGGGGCCACTGCAGACACAGGGAACACAGGAGACACTGGAAGCAACATGAGGCACAGGTGACACAGGAATATCCACAGCCAGAAAGGAACACTGGAACAACACAAAGGAACTGGCTGGGAAACAACCGACTGGGCAACAAGGGGTTAACACAGGAGCTAGATGAGTGAAGCACTGAATTATCTAACAGGTGTACAGGAAATGCTCAGCAGAGCTAGGGGACTCGGCACTAGTGGAGACACGTTGCACAAACACTGAGTGCTGTGTCTGAGCTAGCTAGCCTAATAGCCAGGGCTGATTAACCACCTGGGCGTTTCACTGATGTCTAGATTTCTGTACCAAAAGCGGTACACTGTTTTTCATGAAATTT
>NC_092869.1:13606922-13609638 GCF_032062135.1 Pyxicephalus adspersus
TTTGTTTATATTTTTAACCACCTGAGAAAAGTTCGGGTTTAACACTTTTTGCAAGTGTTTTTACCCCGAACCAAGGTCGGGTTTAACGGCCAGGTGGTTAAGCGGATATTTCCTGACTGGCCAGCTGGATGGGAGAAACTGATAAATCCTGGAAGAGCAGGCGCATCCAGGGTCAGAACTGCCAGCATGCAAAGAGAAGAGGTGCCTGTGCTTTAGCGAGGAAGAGGTAAGTGCGCCACAGAGTGCCAAATGGAATCAGGAAGCCCCCTATAATGACAGGCCCCAAGATATCTGCTCCCTCACCCAGGGAAAGAAGTATAAGGGTACTTCTTACCCGTTTCGTAAAGGGGTTAATTTAAGCATATAAATAAAATACATATCACAAAAGCAAAAAAAAGATCTTTATTATTCTTAGTATATCAATTTTGGTCCAGAAATGTTTAATACAAGGCCCCATGACAATCCAATACTGGCTGTTCCCGCTGCATAATAACAGGAGCTCTTCTGTTTTGTTTACATTTGACTATTTTACTGATTCTACTCAATTTTATCAGTCACTCACAGATAGTGCAGATAATCTTAATAGTGCTGAAGGAAACTCAACTGTGCTGTTACAACTGTGCCTATAGGGCAGCAACCACTTTAAGCATAATGGAATATACTACATTTAGCTGCATGATGAGTCCCCATTATCCAACATGATCACAAAGGAAACATATCAACAGTGTAACAAAGCATATTACTCCTTCATATAATAACAAAAAAAAAAATAATATCTGGTTCTTAAGAAGTATTGTGGTTTGTTATACCTGTCATTATTTGGGAAAGATTTATACGACTTGATCATAGGAATATTTTATGTATCATAAAAATTGTATCCATTTTTATTGTTTGTATGTTTCTAGCATATTTTTTATGGGTACACATTGCATAATGGAGGTCAAGTCCTATCATTTGCGCACTGTTATCAACAGATGCATATAGCTTTTTTTAGCACTCCTTTTCTGCAGGTGTACCTGTCAGATGAACTGCATGATTTGTACAGATTAGTGTACTGCACTATAGAAAAGGCTGGTGTGACTGTGAGATGAATGTGTTAGGACATTTTAACTAGACACACACAGGAGGGATGAGGTAAAGGGGAGGGATAAACAAACTGTTGCTGCCACATGGCCTCCTCTATTCACATTGTAATGAGACTGGCGTGTGCCTCATCTGCAGGGGTGGGAGTGATGTAGGGAGGGGAAGAATGGATTCCACGTG
Organism: Pyxicephalus adspersus; assembly: GCF_032062135.1. Classification (NCBI taxonomy): domain Eukaryota; kingdom Metazoa; phylum Chordata; class Amphibia; order Anura; family Pyxicephalidae; genus Pyxicephalus; species Pyxicephalus adspersus. The sequence goes on from NC_092869.1 coordinate 13,608,186, forward strand.
CCAGGCTTATAGCAGCAAAGAACACTATCTTGGCATGTCACATTAAAAGGCGAGGCCACAGCTGGGGTCAGGAGGTGACATCGGCTAAACAGACATATAATTTACACTGCATTGCTTGGGGACTCATCATCATGCTACTAAATGACAATAATCACCATGCTATTACATAAGGTTTGTTCAGTAACAGTCTACAGATCTATCTATTGATAAAAGGATAATTTAGTCTGACATGTTGTAGTTCTAATAAAAGATGTACCAAATAACATGTTTAAAAAAATACTATATATAGGTGTATATTCTATGTAATCAACAGCCATATGATCTAAAACATTGTCGAGGCCTAAAACAAGTTTGTTAAGAAAAATCAAAATGGTACCTAAAACAATTAAAATTTTTCTTTTAGTATTTTTTATTCTAAACAATGATTGATTATGAAAAGGGTACTAAAGCCGCATACACACGTGCCAGGACAGTCCTTCGCACGATGGACGACAGGCACTGTACACACGCCAAATTCTCGTCCAATATCGGCCCTGCGCCGATTATCGGGCGAGAATCATTGGACGCGTGTACGTAGCTTTAGACCACTGATCCTTATACTGTGTATAGTTGCTTAATGGGTTCATTGCTGAGATGCAGGGTATAATGTGGATAAATGCAAATGTATGTTTTCCCCCAGTCAGAGCTTCAACAATTTAGGTTTCTTCGTGGCAGTATTCAAATGATTTATGTATGCTTTGAAAAATAAAATCATAAATGTGTGTGATGAACAATTGGATGCAAGTTTAAAGAAGAACTAAGCTGAAAAGTGCCTAAAAAAAATACACTTACCTTCAATCCCGCAGGGCAGTCCAATCAATCTGGAGGTGTCTTGCATCGTGTCCTGTGTCGTCCTGGAAATCGTCCTCGAACCGGCGCTCTCAGCGCCGCCTTCTTCTCCTCTTCTTCCTGGTTCCTCTTCCTACATCACCCGACCCAGGCACGAGATTGGGTGACGTAGGATGGAAAAAAAAACAATCTCACTGCCCATGCATGAGATTGGCAAATTTCTCTCTTTGCACGAAAAGACTCCTTCTGTGCATGTCCGAGATGCTCGAGATGCACCCAAGAGCCACCCGGGATGCGTGACGTAGGTATCCCGGGAGGATTTGCGCTCCCATTCATTCTCGATCGCCTAGGGTGTTGCACTGCAAACAAAAAACAAACAACAGAATTTGTTGTCTAACTTTTTATGTAAAGGGAAATTTCTGAGTTCAGGTATGCTTTGATAGTACGTAGCAACCAATTACATCCTACCTGTTATCAGTTTAAAGCAGGCAGAGGAATTATTGCAAGGGAATGACATATACTTGCTCTACTGCACTTCTTATAAAATGTAAAATTGTAAATTTCTTAAAAAATAATAATAAATTGGAATCTAACCTATTCGTATGTTCTTTTTTTTTTTTTTTTT
>NC_092869.1:13610816-13616414 GCF_032062135.1 Pyxicephalus adspersus
TATTGTGTGTACAATATCTACGAACGATCGTGTCGTTATCTCTATGTGCAGGATCGGTGCTATACGATCGTTCGTAGATATTGTGCAGGATCGTTCGTCGTTCGTTTTCCAACGATAATAATTGGAAGTGTGTACTTAGCTTAAATGTAACCTCTTTATTTACATGGTATGTTTGACTCCATTTTTTGGAGTGTTGGGGTGTCAAGTAAATGGGAACTATTTTGATTTACAAGTCTTGTTCCTTGTATTGATGGTGTTGACACGTTTTGAAGCATGGAAGGTGTAATTTAGGTATAATTGTAGTTTAGGAGGGGCTGTCTGAAACTGTCAAGCACTGATACAAGTTACTGATAACATTCATATGTATTAACCTTACAAAAATGTGCAGTATTCCTGTGCAAATATGAATGAAAAATCCAACAATATTTGCTCTGATTTGTGTCTACTTTGAAAACAAATATATATATGTAGCTGTAAAAAATGTACTTATTGTATGGATACCATTATTTAAAAAAAGACCAGAGGATGAATGGGAAGGTCAGGCTTTCAGAGCTATAATTTCCTGCTTTGTTAGCAATCTGAAGGATATGAGTAAAAATAGATCTGATTCATTATTCTTTAAAAGAGGAATATATATATATATATATATATATAATAAAATATAATATATAATATATTTTTATATGCAATTAGCTATCCTTCACCATAGCCATGCAGACCCGCTCTAAAGTAGTCACACCATAGTGTAATTCTAATTACCAGATATATATAATGGAATCTTAGTAAAGTTGCCCCATACTCTGACTCATCCAACTGCTCATGAAAAGGTGAGATTCTTCCTTTACAGTCTGCTTTTTGTTTTACTTTTGGAAGGTAGCAACAAGGTCAGTTTACAAAACACTATTAGGATACTCCGTAATGGTGAGCACAATGGTTCACTTGAAACAGTGTTCATTCTGGACAAGATTTTCATTCTGCCAGGTAAATTATTCACTTTGTTAGGGGAATGGCAAAGTGGTCATTTGGACTCCACAATAGAGTTTTCACAACTATTTGACTTTTTCTGATAAGAAAAGGAAGACCTTTTTTTTATTAAAGCAATGACAATGGTATCAAGAAATATTCCGAACTGGATACCACTTACTTAGGACCAGATGTTAGCGAGTGACTGGCAGGGCACACCTAGTGGACCAATAAGGGGGTTAAATGACTTCTTACTTATCTTGTAGATTGTAACAATTAGCCAGATGAAGCAAAATTGTTGGTAGAGCAGACTTTGTCTTCTTAAATTACTTCCTGGCAAACTGAAACAAATGTACAAAAATAACATGTTACTTGCTTACTTCATTATATTCTCAGTTCTTGCAATTACTAACCTACATAACAAAAACATTATTATATTTAAAAAATAGGTGTGTTTACTGTGTTTAGTATCCTAATAGCTATACTAATTGCTAAAAAAATGCAATTCATTAATATATTAAGAGGAATAATAAGTTATAGTGATAACGAAATGATTAAAGTTCAGAACAAGCTGTATTTTGCTGGGTGCCATATCGAAATGGGCAGGGTCATTTACTGTAAATGCTGCTGAGGCCCAGGGAGTTTATGAACTGATATGGGTTTTTATTATGTGCTGCTCTGCCAAAGTATTAAAACCAAAGACACAATAAATGACTGGTATTCATAAAAATAACACTGCAGATAAATATTGTATCTAGATAAGGTGAAAGCTGGTCCAGTATAGTATAGAAGCTGCTGTTTTTGTACAGGTAAATCAATAGGTTTACTGCTTTATGAGCTACATTTTGAGATAGTAAGCAAGCCCTGGCCTCATTAACATACAGCTGAAGCTTTATCTGTCCAAACTACCCCCCTCCCCCCTTTTAACAAGCACATGAAAGGCCCTCTATGTGCCTGGATTTAATGAGAGACACGCGACTCAACAATAAGCCCATATTGCAATCAGCCAGGAGTTTTTACTGGCACACGCCACTCCAGGCCAGGAACCTCTGTCTGTACAGCCACCTTTCTGTCTGCAAACAGGCAACAACAAAAACAGTCCAAACAGGTTCATATTTAAAAAAAAACATATACACATTTAGATATTGTAAAAATGTTGCTAAATGTTGATGAAGGCACATGAATAGTGGATGTAGGCTAACTTTTTTTTAAAATGGCTTTTAATTTGCTACAGCAATGTGTATTTGTTAGAAATTTAAATTTTTTAACGAAATGTTTTTTTTTTACTTATTTCACCTTTATAGAGCCACTTTCTCCCTTTATGTCAATAATGCCACATTACTGGAGCATGTTTCTGTTTAGCGACAAGAATGGCCTGTGCTTGCAATATGTGTGCTTACACAGCAAATTGACTGTGTTAGGAGGTGACAACACAGACGCACAAATGGGAGATGGGGCAAAACATTGTTGCCGGATAACACGAAGCACCAGTTCATAAACCTTCATGGCAGGATCACTTGGTATTATTTTAGTGAAGGATGGAGGTTTAGAAATATTGATCATGTCAATTGATGTCATAACTAAACTGTAATAACTAAACTTATATTATATTTTTGTGATTGGGTTTACATATGCTTTAAAATTAAGTGTTGGTAGTCAAACATCCAGGAAGGTTTTGACTGCACAAATGGTTGTCAATGAGATTCTGTAAATGGCTAGCCAGTACAAGCCAATCATCTTAAATATAATATAACCAATGTATGGAGTTCCATTATGAAACCATTTTACTGTACCATATTACTCAACAGAATACAAAGCAATGTTCCACAATATATTATTCATAATTCCAATTATAAGGATCAGTCCATATCATTTGGAAACTACTGGAATGGGAAAATTGTGCCTTGAGTTATTTTAATTTCACCTACATCCTGTATTAATAGGAGATGTCTTCTAGAGAGGTGTCACCTCATTGCACTCAGGGTTCTTGGGGCTTTCCAAAAGTTGTAAAAATGAGGCAAAACATGTGATCCAATCAAAGATCCAAGAAATTGTTATACTAACCTATTCATACTAGATAATTATCATCAACTGGAATGAATAATTCCGAATTATTGATGGCAACACCTATATTCCGTCACCTGACTTTTTTTCTTTCAGGTTCTTGTGTGACTCTGAAACATTGCATTAGTGTCTGCTACAATACTTGTATGAACTGGAGACCCATGTGTGGTAGTGACCTATTCCAAAAGCACCCCCAAGAATGGTGCTATGAATCAACAGACAAATCCGAAAGAGATTTTTGGGGGTCCGCAGCTCTGGTAGGTGCACCCTCGAGCGGGGTCAGGAGAAGGACTCCGTTGGGGGGACTAACCAGTCATAGCCGCTGACGCTGTTCCCCGTACGGATCGCAGGCTCAGGGAAGTGGGCTGGTTGTGTCTCTGAACACAACCCACTTACCCTCCCATGGCAGGCTCAGATCTGTGATAGGAAAGTGGTCAGGTTCTGGCATCATGAGGTCACTAAAGGGGAAGTTTCTTCTCCTGTGAGTGACACCCGGCTCCCCGCCCATGCGCTGTCTGGAGCTGGTAAATTTAGTGGTCCGCTGGTCCAAAAAGGTTGGTGACCACTGATCTACAGAATACACATATGGATGTGGTCCAGTAGACTAGATTAGCCTTTCTCATCCCTCTGATAGTGCTCATCCCCTTCATTTAATCAAAAGTATTAGCAGTATCTCAGCCTAAGACATAATTGTTCATTAGAGTGACTTTATAAAAAGGCAAAAGATTTGCGGTGGAGGCTCTCCTTAGGAGGTTATAGTAAAAGCTTGTTGAAAACAGCCTATCGCAAAGCAAAATTTCAAACCCGTTCACAACTTTTGTTCAAAAGTTAAAAAAAGTATAAAAAATAGGGACCAATTCAAAACCCAACAAGATGAAAACTTTGGAAAAAAATGGCCAAACTTGTTAAGTGACCCCCAGACCAAAAAGTTTCTTACCCAGAAACGGTCAATTATTTATTGTAGGGAACCCTCCTTAAGAGATAAACTGGTTCATAGTCATTTTAAGGGATCGATCCATGGTGACCCTTGTTCTGTAATGGGTAGATTTGGTACTTTTAGATGTTCAGAATGTAGACTTGGATTAACAATAAGGAAAATTATGGAATTCACTTACCTGAACAATTTTAAAACCACATCATTATGTTACTTGTGATACCCCTGCTGTGGTTTATTTAATCAAATGTGAGTGTTCATGTTTCTATGTTGGCAAGACCATTACAAAATTTAGAAAGAGGATATATGAACACATTACTTACCCCCATGAGCTATCACATATCTAAATGTCATATTTACAATAGCAAGGTGATAAGTTCTGTTGCGTGGATTGTGTACATAAATATATACAGGGTGGTAATATGGATAAATTACTATTACAAAAGGAAACATGCTGGATTCACAAGTGACATGCTACAAAATGGGCATGTCTGAATAATGTTTGCAGCTTTAGATCCTTTTTGCAACGTAGACGATGGTAAATAACAAAAAAGGGTGCAGCACTTTCCATTTCATTCTTGATCGCCGAGGGGAGCGCAGAGCCTCCTCCGATACCTACGTCAAGCATCCCGGGAGGCTCTGGGTTCTCCTTTTGCGCTTGCCCTAATCTGGAACATGCGCATAGGGGCATTTTTCCTATTAAGGGTAAGAGATGCCGATCTCACACATGTGCAGTGAGTTTTTTTTCCTCCTTTACAGCGGGTACGTCACCTGATCTCGCACCTGCGCAATGTGAGACCGGGTAACGTGCCAAGAAGACAAGAAAAGTGAAGAGCGAAGATGGCATGCCCAGCACTTCGTGAGACGAGGAGGAATTCCTGGACAACGTGGGACCGGATCGCAGGAAGGACCAGCGCCATCGTGGGACCTTCAGCATTAAAAGTAAGTGTAATTTTTTTGTTTTTGTTTTAGTTTTGCTTTAAACCAAATTAGTAAAGATGAAATATTATGTATGTTATTGTATAATTTGATTTGGAGTGTCAACCACAGCATAGGTCCAATATACTGTCTAATTTATATATTCTTACAAGTGCATTTGTGTGTTCACCCCTTTTCTCCCCACATGTAGTACCAGCAGTGTTTTGTTTGCTTGATGAGGCTTAGAATCTGCACTCCCAATAGGAGTTTTGCGGTAATCCTCTAGATAGGTTCTGTGCTCCTATTAGGGTATTTGAGGTAATCCTTTAGTTTCTCACTGCAGTGCCAGGGTCCATCTCCCTGGAATCACTTTTCAGCTTCGGCTGTCTGTACCAGTGATTTCTTTTTTCTTTGGGCATCTGTGCTATGATTCTACCTGATGACTGGGGGTGTGTTTGTTAACCCTACGTCATCAAGGAGGATGGCCATAGAGGGCGGACTGGTATATGCAGACAGCGGTGTCCTCGTGGGGAGTGACACACAGGTATTCACATGAATGCTGACAGTGTTGGCTGAAGTTTTACATTTATTATTGTAATTGATGCTATGGCAATATATGCTTTATATTAAAGGCGGGGGCATATGAGCGATTCCTATCTTGGTATGATTTATCCTGGCCACTGAATTTCATATATCAGGCACCTATATAATGAATACCA
>NC_092869.1:13616893-13659767 GCF_032062135.1 Pyxicephalus adspersus
TAGATATATATATATAGTAATATAGTGGAAGTATAAAATATAAATATTTTACATTTCAGTTTCTGTTCACCCTGTAAAACTCCTGAAGAACTTTTCTGTATAGAAATGAAACGTGTTGAGTGAATGTGAATTAAACAATATAGAAGATAGTTCTAACCAACGCAGAACAAATAGTTTTTAAGAAATGTGTAATGTACTAATGTGTTTAATATATGTGAACTATAAATTTGATATGCTGGAATGAATAAATGATTTAAAAAGAACATTTGAATCTGGTGGTTCATAATATATGCCAGTAAAGTCCCAATTTCTCTGTAATATTGTTTGTAAAAGTTAAGGGGTGAGGCATATTTTGGGCAGTAAATTGGATGAAAGTTTTATTGTTGCTATCTGGGGACATTCTAGTGATGTTTGTGGAAATCTGCTAACAGATGCTGGGCTTTGTCATAATCAGATAGTGTGGCTGGTGGTCAGTGCAGCAGCAGAAGGGCATTAATTCTGGCTTGTATAGAGATAGGGAGGGGCGGGGCTGTGTGTGTGTAAATTACAAGCGTATAATGAGCTTTCCATGGAAGGAGCCAACACTATATAAGTAGATGGGAGGTAAGCAGCGCTCTATTTGCTGAATGCAACACAGTGAACAAGAACTGTCCAAACAAGTGAACGATCGGTGAAACCATTCACTCTGAACTAGAGATCTCCAAATGACAGGAGCGATTTGCTGATCACAAGGCTCGGTGCTGGATTTTAGGACAAGAAGGGCATGCTTATCTGGATAACACCTTGCTGTCTTCTTGCTGCTCCAGGCTGCACTACAGAAGATCCAAGGGTTATATGACTTTTTTCCTCTTCCTGTGGATTTTATGATACAATTCTGCTTGCGAGGAATCTAGATCTGGGGAGCTGCTTCTCTACTGCCTTGTACACACGGGGAAGAGACGACCATGGTACACGGGCGCTTCTGTGGCTTGACGTTGCTCTTATTGATGTTGCAGCAGGTAATTGTGCCCATTGAAGGCTGTTCTTTGGGTTCCTGGTAGTCTGTAGCTTCTTAGTAGAGGTGATGATGGGATCCTGAGGTCTGATCACAGGGGGTTTTGTGTATTTTTCTCTAAGGTTTCTAGCTCCGGGGTCTTCCAGCTGGAACTTCATGAATTTATAAACCCCAATGGGATGCTGGGGAATGGCGAGTCGTGTTTACCCAACTGCAGGATCTTCTTCAAGATATGCTTGAAACACTATCAGACCGTGGTGTCACCGGGATCGTGCACGTTCGGCAGCGTTGTCACCCCAGTGCTCGGATCCAATTCATTCGTCATCGGGAATATTGAAGGTTTCATCAACCCAATCAGGCTGCCCTTCAACTTCACCTGGCCGGTAAGAGGCTTTTTATTTACAAGGGGGTCAAGCCATCTCCCTCAATAATCCTTTGCATGCTGCACAGGTGTTTATTTCTGGGTGCTGATCACATCCATTCATGACAGATCGTTGTGTGCATCTTGTGTAGAATCACCCCCAGGACTCAATGCTTAATTAAAAGCTTATTTAACACCTCCAGGGCAGTTCCATGAGTGCATCACCAGCACTAGATATTGGCATACAATTTACATCGTTTGCTTGCCACTATGACAGATGTGAACAACTTCAGATGTGTTCAAAGTCTTCTCGCACCAGACACAATAACACTGGTATACCCACCCCCTCCGCTGAAAATAAAAGAAGCTCGCTTTAATTGAGATCTAGGCAGTAATGCTATACGCAATTAGATTAATTAAACAGCACAGGCGAGCATGATCATCTCTTTTTAAAGATTACTGTAAAGATTAGCTTGTTTTCAGCGCCGATTATAATTCAGTTTAATATTTATTTGATGTTATCCTGCGATCCTGCATTAAAATAGTTTTTGTGTTTTATTTCAGAAAACCTTTTCCCTGATTATTGAAGCTGTCCATAAACCTTCAGGTAAATACATTCATTCTATAGACACAAGGGGGCGTTATTGCTCCACTAATAAACCCTATAGTGTCTACATCTATATCATCATTAAATAGAAAATTATAAGGTTGGGGAAAGTAGGACATTTCATTTATAAATTGGCCTACAAAGAGGAACTCAGCCTATATTTTTAATAAAGCCTCTTTTATTCCCTGTTGTGTTGTGCTGAAGATCAAAATGGAGCTCCTGCTTTGATACATATACTATTTTTTTTTCATGTCCCTTCATACCTAATCTCGAACACAATTGAGTTTCCTCCAGTTTATTTTTGGCGTGGGAAAGAAGTCCGCTCTTTGGTGAGAAAACCAGAAGTCTGCCAAATCGTCCTGACTGCCTTTTCCTGTATTTTACACCTTTTACAAATTCCGCCCTTTGGAAAAGAAATAATGGCTTTTGGATGTTTTGCTGACATAGAGGAAGAGAATATTTCAACAAAACAATTCTCACGTTGAAAAATTTCTTAAAGGCTGTAAACTCTGAAAGTAGATTGCTCACCTTGAAGCCTCAGTTACTGTTACAGGATTGTTATAATTCAAGGCCACTAATTATATTACATTAAAAATATGCTTCGGGTTTTAGTATATTAGTAAAAATATATTAAAACATTTTTTAATTTTTTATTTTTTTACATTATAATTTTTATGGGTTTCTGTCAGGCCTCCCTTTGGTTGTCATATACTTCAGCCACACACTGGGATCTCTGTAATAAGGTCAATTTATTGGGACTTTTTATAAAGTATTGCAAAATGTAGGGTGAAGAAATTCCAAGTTAGAGCAAAACAGGGAAGACTTCCTCAAATGTTTACAATACCCACAACTGAATGTATTTGCTAAGATGAGAAATCATGTTTTTATTTATTTATCTTTTTTTTTTTTTTTTTTTTTTTAGGTTTAAATCAAAAAGACATATTGGTCAGCAAGTTTACGATCCAGAAACCCCTTAATGTTGGTGAAGTATGGTCAACCAATGAGATGTCAGGAGTACATCAGACACATCTGAAATATTCCTACAGAGTTGTTTGCAGTGAACATTACTATGGGGAAAGCTGTTCCAGGCTTTGCAAACCTAGGGATGATCACTTTGGTCATTATGTCTGTGAATCGGATGGCAGCGTCTCATGCCTCAAGGGATGGAAAGGAGAATATTGCTCGATACGTAAGTTGTTTTGCTCACTTCACACAGGTTAAGGTCCTACATATATTCAACAGTATGTATTAATGCATTACTTAAGTGGGGTTCAGTGTTCAACAAATGCCAGTTTACAAGCTTGCTTAACATCAATTGACTTATTCAGTTAGCACTGCAAAGAGAATTAAAGAGCAAATCACAAGTAAAAAAACTGTTCCAAGAATCAGTTCAGCTACAACGTCAAGGGTTCAAGTTTCTTACATTTTTTGTATATTGCACTATAAGAGAAATATCAGAATGAAGCACAGATGTAGTTGAAATGTATATTTGAGTTTACCTTTCATTTCAATGGCCATGTGCAAAAACACAAAAATGCTGCAATAATACATTTTCAAAAAATGTGTTAAAGTCTCCGAGCCTGTATAGAAAATTGTCACATTGGAATAAATAGGATTTCTCTTTAAATGCATTTAGCTTATTGGTAAAAATGGTTCACTGTGAATGTGTGACTTGACTTTTGAAACAGTAGCTAATCCAACAACTAACTACAAGTATATATACAATTTCAAATCTATATTTTAGATTGTAGAAAAATGATCAGTTACTTTTGTTTTTGGCCATATGAAACGTAACTCTCTACCAGTCTTCGCACTGTAGTCCAATTTAACACACAATTTAGCATCTTTTATGCACAAGAACACCTGCCAACATTGGAAAGGCTGTCATTAGTCCCACGACAGATCTTCACTGTGCTTCTCATTCAGCTGTTCATTAAGAAAAAATGAAAGGGTAATGTGCTGGGTATAGAAAGCAGGAGAGTTGTGTGATCACACATTCTGCCCAGGGCTCTCCTTTTGTGAAATAAAGAATCAAGCTAATTAATCTAATGAACTAGTAGTAACATTTTTTTAAAGAACAAAAATCAAGCTTACTTATGTAAGCTTTCCTACTTCACCTTCACAGATGCCCCTCTGGCATATATGCGATTAAGATGACAGATTTGTGAATTTATGAAAAGTAAACCAGAGAAGGAGATAGCCATTGTTGGCAAATCAATACAAGTGCAGCAGCCTGTTTATTTAATGGTTGACAAGGTTGTAGTGAAGAACAGAACCTTTACAAATGTATACTAGACTTTGTAGAGTGATATATATATATATATATATATATATATATATATGAATCTGAAATCTATTTTCATTTGCATGACTTTCATGTTGGTAATCGCATTTGGCAGCAATGTAGTGGTTGTGGGGTGCAGAGAGCAACTGTGTACCATAGCTTTTCATCAGTGACTGGGTATGATCCTTGTGGCATGTCATACTTGTCATGTTAGGGTCTAGGTAATTTTTGATAACTAAAATTTATTTTTATAACTAGTTATATGTTTAATATGACTTTGTTGTCTTGATTGAAAGCAATGTAAAAAAGTGAGGAATATGATGGCTGCCATTGCTGATCTCGTTCTGACAAGGCTAATTGCCTGGCTGCCAGTCTAAAACATTCTGCCTCTGGCCTACCCAGACCAAATATATGCCTCAGGAGGTCTGATTCCACTTACTGCAAACTTGTTCAGGATTTGTGATCCTGATAGGATTAAAGGTGGTGATGCATGATGATTTAACATATGTTATCAGCTTCTATCAGCAGAATGAAGTTTTTCCCTGTTATGGCTGCACATTGCATCCTGGTGGATGGATGTTAATGTAATGTTTGCCTCTTGCTGTTTTGATGGGTTCTTTAATGTTTTAGACTATAAAAAAAACTCAAAAAATATATTCATTGTAGACATTTGGTTTGTTCTGCTAAACTTTAGGCCACTCACTTAGCAATGTAAATATTCCCTCTGCAATGATAATTCATATACTTATTAAATGATTTGTCTTGTGTCAGCAGGGAAATAAACAACTGATCTCTTGTTAGCCGTCATTCAGCCGGTTAGTATTGGCTCTCTATGTACAGTAATGCTTGTTTTGGTAGAGCAAGTTATACACGAGTACTTGCAGTGTAGTTCCTGGACTTCTAGCTAACCTGAAATATGGAAGCCTTGTAGCCTTTTGCTGTGGTGAGGTGATTTGGAGCGCAAGGTGGAAGGGTGTCTTTTGCTCATCGATTTCTATTGAAGTATTGATTGATAATCGAGATGGGTGGGGCCGGCGGTGTCACGTGATCCGATCCACACGAAGGGCCCGGGCAGGCCAGGTCTTATGGCTGAGGGGTCAAGTGTAATGTGGCGGGACGCGTGCACCGCTCGGGGCGGGCGGCTTGTGCTGTGAGGCACGCGTTCTTATTGTTATGGTTGGCTTTAGCCCGAGGGAACCAAGCTGAAAGAACAGCTGTAGTCAAGAGGGGAAGGTTTCATGGCTTAAACCAGCAACAACAGTAGCAGCTGTTATCTCATAGAGAGGAGGAGGGGGGGGATGAAAAGTCGTTGTTCAGAGTCAACCAGGCATTAAATGAGGCTCTTGTAAGTGTGCAAAATCAATGTCACAGGAGCGCAGCATGGCGAAAAAACAGCACTAAATTAACTGGCTGCTGCCTGCCCTGACAGACTTAAGGAGATGGGGGTGCTAGCTGGGTCCTGTGTACAGAGTAGCCTTCATAAGGTTAATGACTGCAATGGTCACCTAATGTAACACCAGCACTTCATTTATAATAGCAAGAATTAGACCCCCAGCATAGGGCCTATTTACATTAATAGCCTAATATCCCACAGTTGTAAAACCCAATGTGCTGCATTTGAAAAAAAAAAATGTTTTTGTGCAATAAATAAAAAAATGCTGTATACAACGCATGTTTAAACTGCTGTGGTGCAAGGTGAAATGCAAACCAGTGAATGTGCCAACATGTCTGCTCACTGAGGGTCGGTGCACGATAGTCATAATTATTTTACAATAGACATGTACGGTTTTTTTTTTGTTTGTTTTTTTACAGCAGTTGTGTCTGGCAGTGATTAACGCTGCTTCCAGTGTGTGTGTTTGTTTGTACAGTAAATGTAGTATAGCATGTTTCTTATGAGGTAGGGTAGGGATACTTCCGCGAAGTAACTTGTGGTTAAATATTTGAGGATGATATATTGACTCATTAAATTGTTTACAAAAGTGGGATTTTACTTAATGAGGAAATCTTGCAAAACATCCAAGTCATAACTTAGTGTGTGAATGTATAATTTACTGCACCTGGAAAAATTGCAAAATGTGCAACTCAACGGGCCATTTACAAAGTAACCATATAAACAGCTCACAGTATGCTAAAGACTCAGATGAAATTTATTAAACGTTAATCTGACAAGGCTTTTCATGGAACATTGGTTTGCTAAGGTAGTGGAATTCATAAACTATTAGGCTTCTATTATTTTCAAACAGGTGATACTGGTTGGCTCCTGGCAGTTGGCACCTTTCCAGCAACCACTAAAGCAAACCATTAAACTAGTTCTTATTGAACCAGGGTTTCACTATTTTGTAGGTGATCAGTACTGAACTGGTCACTTTTGCCCCCATTCCTATTTTTAAGGACAGTGGTGGGTGGTGCCTTAAGTTGGCCTTATGTGTTTGTAAAGGCAAAACCCTATTTTTTTTGGATAGCATAAAAAAGGGTAAAAACCTGTTGGATTTTCATGCTGGTTTGCCCTCTCTGTTTGACCTGGTGAATATTGTCTCTTGCGTGAAAGGTATTAAGAAAACAAGACTTTGTCAAATGAACCAAAAGTGAGGGGAAACCTTCCAATGGGAACACCTATTCTGGTAATAAGTGAACATGCCTCCCCCCTCCCCTTTTTTAGAGATCCCTTTTTCACCTGGTTGTGTCTCATAAAAGAAGTGAAGGAAAATCTCCCATGGAGACACAGCAAAGAACATAGGTCAACTTTTCCCTACTCTGTCTTAAACTAGAAGAAAATAGTGTATTTTCAGGGCTCATACAATCTGAGTTGTTTACAAAACTTTTTTTGTTCACTTTGTGTGTGTGTGTGTATAAAACAAATAGAATGTTATGCAATATTCACCATAATTACAATTTTTTCCACAGCAATATGCCTTGATGGGTGCAGCGAGCAAAACGGTTTCTGCAACAGCCCTGGAGAGTGTTCGTAAGTAGTCTATTATTTTATATAAACCTACACAAGCAATGCCCATGCTCTTTATAAATTCTTTAAACTGGTGCAAGCATGTCTGGGGTTTTTTGCACATATTAAGGAAAATGAATGGATTAGTTCATACTATTGTTGGCTATAGTTTTCTGTTGATTTATGGTGAACACAAAGATTGTATCTCAGGAAAATGAGTAATTCCTTTGTGAAATGTTTGCATATAATGGTGAGAATATTTTGCATTTGACTGAATCACATCCTGTCTTTTTTTTCTGCTAGTCACCCTTTTTTTCTGCCAGTGCATATTTTATATAATATTAATGATGTCATTAAAATATATACTCATTTTATTCCCTCACACAGTTATATGCTAAATCCCCAGGCATAGCCTGTGGACATTATACTCCCATTTGGTATATAGGAAAGTTTAAGAGTGCTTTATCTTTATTTTCAGATGTGGCCCTGGTTGGCAAGGCCGTTTCTGCAATGAGTGTATTCCCCACAATGGATGTAGACATGGCTCATGTCAGAATCCATGGCAATGCATCTGTGATGAAGGCTGGGGTGGCCTTTTTTGTGACCAAGGTAAGTGTATAGTTTGGCTATTTGAACTACTTTTATTATTTTTGCTAAAGTACACCTGTATCTGGAACATGGATATAAACATTTTTTTTTCATATTCTCAACAAGCAGTAAGTGCTTTAAAAAATTTTTAGCTGTATTTTTTGCAAAGTAAATCATCCTCAAGTACAACAGCAGATACTTATGTTATTCAGTTAATTTCATACAGATTAAGGCTAGCACACATTTAAGCTACATACACACGTCCAATGGTTCTCGCCAGATAATCGGCTCAGGGCTGATATCGGACGAGAGTCTGGCGTTTGTCCAGCGCCCGTCATCCATCTTCTGAACGACAGTCCTGGTGGATCCACAGACAATGGACGATGAACGATCCTAATGCAAGGGAAGGGGGAGAGCATGCAGCGGGGTGCCGCTCCGTCATTCTCCCCCCTCCCCTTTTCATAGAGCAGAACGGTGCTTTATGTACAGCACTCGTTCATACATTGTGCAGTCCTTAGTCCATGGAAAGGATCGCGAAGGATCCTTTCCAACGACAATAATTACACGTGTGTATGCAGCTTTAGGTTTATTGTTGCCTAAAATTATTGTGAACAATAGTTGTGGGAGACTGTTTAGGAATGATTGCTGTACAAGGAGCTTTGTTCAGTTTTCTGCCAAGCAGCCTATTCTGTTCTGTGGAAAGGGGAGGCAAGAGGACAAGTACACCTGTTCTTTTTCTGGAGTTTTACACAAGACATTTACAATTGATCATTTTGGGTGATGTGATGAAAATCTGGAGTGTGTACATAGCCTTACAAACAGCTGTTGTGTGTTTACATTGGATGGCTGACAAGCTGCCAAGGTTCTGGCCTTAATAGAAAGTAAATGGAAAAGAGTGATTTTTAGAGCTTTTTCTTTAAATATTAAAGATGCATTTCTCTGTGATGCATATAGCCACATATGTGAATGAGGACATTGTCTTAAAGTGCATATATTGTCTATTTAGAATATTGAATTACTTTAATTTGCATAGTCTTGGCACAGGTTCACTTTAAAGTGACCCTTTCTTATATTTTTAAGGCTGGTTACTGATACAGTTGGCTTCAGATACAGCCGAAATTAAACTGGTCTTTATTTTTAGATATGGCAGGGAGAGGGTTATAACTTCTGTTATGTTTTTATTGTTTTTCTTTTGAGGATTTTTATCCGCTATTTTCTTATACCTCAAACCTCGGGCTTAAAAGAGGAACTGGGTTCAGTGGGCAAGTTATATTCCTTCTCTATTCTCTTTACAAACAACAAAAACACATTTTGTCTGGATTTTATTTCAATGAGGAATGGTTATTAATCCAACCTTTGCAACCAAGAATCATTGTTCAGAAAATTTGTATTGGTTATTTCAGATCTGCTGCTATGGTTAAATTGCTAAAGGTAAACATAGATTAAGATTACTAATTGATTTATTTGATACAGATTTAAACTACTGCACTCATCATAAACCCTGCAAAAATGGAGCCATGTGCATGAATACAGGACAGGGCAGCTACACATGTTCTTGTCGAGCTGGTTTTACTGGGGTGAACTGCGAAGAGAAGATCAATGAATGTGATAGTAACCCTTGCAGGAATGGAGGCAGTTGCACGGTAAGAAATATATTTTTACATCTGTTACAGAATTAATTTTTTATTAGCAGTTCATTATAGAAGGGATTTTCCTTCACATTTGTTGGAAAAATTCCCCTTGATACTTCGTGCCATCAAACAGAGTGGCTTGTATCTTTACAGTCAATATTCTATAATGTGTCAAACTAAGCAGCCTGAGGTGCATGCTAAGAACACATTTATGGCATGAAACAAAGTAAGCAAGTGCTGAGCTCTTTAGGATGTCAGAAAAAAAGATCAGTCAGCAGATGGACAACTGGACAGGGCTTATGGGCAGAAGTAGCTTCCCAGATTTTTATTTAAAGTGTATGATTAAAAAATATACAAAGTCACAATATATTTAACAGCCATATTTAAAAATAAAAGGTGCACCTTTCAAGGAATTATATATTTAAAATTATCTTATGAAGGTGCTGCCCATACAGGTCTGAATTGAAGTTTGGCTGTCTATAAACCTGACACTTAACTCACAGAAGCATAGAAGGTATTGTCCTTGCTTCTACCTTTCTTGTTTTTCCAACATTAGTGTTGACTTGTTTGAACTAGATTTTCTCTTGCATCTGTTTGCACTATCAACATGTGTACGCGTAATGCATGTTTACTGCTTTGGGGAACTGTTCTTTTTGTTTCTATACACTCTAAGCCATTCCACACTGATGTATGTTTTGATTTTCCTTTAAAGCTAAACTCCAGCCAAAACATGGCTTTGGAAGTCTGTCTGTATTTCATTTTTTTGCTGTCCTTATTGGGCAGATCACCATTTACAGAGGTTATAGGCTTTTCAGTTTGTAAAAAACATTTATTATTTGTCTGGAGCTGGGCTTTAAGTCATACAAACAAAAAAAGGCATTAACCATTTTATGGGGAAAAAGAAAATGTGAAAATTACCATAAACGCCTATATTTTTTTCTATATTCTCCTAGGATGTAGATAGTGGCTACCTCTGTGAATGTCCACAAGGATATTATGGAACCCACTGTGAACACAGTGTGCTAAATTGTGCAGATTCTCCATGTTTTAATGGTGGAACGTGTAGAGAACGAGAGATGGGTGCCAGCTATGCGTGCCAATGCCCACTAGGATATACTGGGTCCAACTGTGAAAAGAAAGAGGACAAGTGTACCAACAATCCTTGTTTAAATGGTGTGTATATCAACTCATATTTGAATTCCGTTAAACAAATAGGACAAGGTATTTTCTTAGATAAACTTCCTCGAAAGCAGCATTGTGTTTGACACTTATCAGTATTCTTATACCAACAATGCTGTGCAAGCTGTGTTTTTTTTTTTTTTTTTAGTTATCTTGTATATTTTTTCTTGCATCTCCTTACTCCATCTCATCCAACACCTGAATCAGTAGTGTCATCACTCCTTTGGTCAAATGATATAGTGTTCAGGTCTATTATTATTATTATTTATAATAAACAGGATTTATATAGCGCCAACATATTACGCAGCGCTGTACAATAAATAGATTGGCTTCAAAGACCCGCTACTTTTACAAGTCCTCAATACTTCGAAATACTGGATAGTGCATAGAGGTTGTCAGAAGCAAAGAAGGGATAATCTCCTTAAATGAGAAAAAATTAAAGTGCATAATCTTAACTACAAGTGAGTGCTGTAATGGTAGTAGGGGAAAATAAATGTAGTTGTTAAGATTTGTTGATCAGCGTGTGAGAGAAATGATGATTTTGACAGGTGATTTCACCCTTTATTGGGCACTGACTACTTAATTAGTTTACACTGACAATTGTTTTGCAAGTTTTGAATGCATCTTTAAATTGCAATTTTTTTTTGTTTGTTTTCAACAGGTGGTCAGTGTTATGTCTTGGGTTACATGCAGCTGTGTCGCTGTCCTTCTGGATACAAAGGTCCAACATGTGCTATTAACATTAATTTCTGTGCAAAAAATCCATGTTCCAATGGTGGTACCTGCTATGACTTGCCTGGTGACTATAGCTGCACTTGTTCACCTGGATTCACTGGAAAAAACTGTGATCTAAAATCCATAGATGAGTGTACAATGAACCCTTGTAAAAACGGTGGATCGTGTCATTATGTGCCTTATGAGAAAAACGTAGCTTGTGTTTGTCCTTTTGGGTTCATGGGAAGCTTCTGTGAATTCCAAGCTCGAGAATTTCCCTGGGTTGCCGTGTTTATGGGTGCTGGTATGGTCGGACTCTTGGTCTTATTGTGTATGATCTTCATCGTTGTCAGGCATTTTCGGCAGCAGCCAAAGCAGGACACAAAGACCATGAACAATTTATCAGATTTTCAAAAAGACAACTTGATACCAGCCTCACAGTTAAAAAATATAAACAAAAAAAAAGATTTTCAAGTGGATTTTGGTGTGGATAAATCAAATTACAAACTAAAAAACCATACATTAGACTGTAACATAACCAATGGACTAATTGGTGTCAGCAATGGAATTGCAAAGGAAGACAAGTTTCACAATAGTGATAAATGTTTAGAAGAAGAGAAATACCCACTGCGTTTACACAGGTAAGCCAGAAACATGCAGCAACTTTTTGTGGCCTGAATTTACATATAGCTAAAATTAACAATTGTTAACTTGCATCTGTCATTTTTTTTTCATGAATTGCTTTTCCTTACACTTCTAACATTTTTTTAGTAATGTCTATTAGTAACTAAAAGGGATACAGCAGGGACACTAATCTCTGCCTTAAAGTTTATGTAAGAATGAAAATTCAAACCACTCTGATTTCAAAGGGGCAACACGTATGCCCAAGGCAGATGCAGGGGATTCAAGAGCCAACGATCTTTGTACCAATCTAAATAGAAGATTTGATTATTTAACTTTGCTACAAAAATGTGTTTTCTTGATTTCATGTATCTCCTTAGTGTACAGCCATTCTCCTCCTGTCTAGAGTGAAATACTCACAACTTTGTACTTTGTCATCTATGAAATACTTGAATGGTATATCTACTGCTGGCTCCTGGGACAGGGACAGCCTTTTATCCTAAGTACAATGTCCATTTTTCTTGCTGTTAACCAGCTGCTACAATAATACAGGTCCTCAAGTGTATTTTTGTTCTTACACACCACTGAGACCTGTGATCCACGGCCCTCCCCAAGCACAGGGGAATCATGTTTGTCAGTCATGAATTTGCACTCTGTTGTGTAAGCTTGTAAAGCAGAGACATCTAACCTGTAAATTTATACCAGGACAACTGCTAGCCGAGTAGCAAAGCATAAACTGACATATCAGTACTAGAATTTGCATATTCAGAAACAATCTAAAAACAATCTAACTAGGGTACATACACATTTATATCCTGACAAGTTCCCTTTAAATATTAAAAAATTAAGTAGTTTACTCTTTTACAGAATAGCCTGTTTTGCTGGCAGTCATATTTAATCATGTATATTGGTAATTTCCCATACATGGATATTAATGTAATGTTACATTTTAAAAATGTAGTAAAAGCAAAACTTTGAACTACCTCTCTTGGTTTTTTTTCTTTCCTTCTCAGTGAAAAGCCAGAGTGTAGAATATCAACGATATGTTCCCCAAGGGATTCAATGTACCAGTCAATTTATGTGATAGCAGAGGAACGGAACGAATGTGTGATAGCTACAGAGGTAAGGACATGGCTGCTCAACACCACTCGCCAGATAGTGTTTCTAGTGAAGCTGATAGTACTTCTAATGCCAGAGATCAATCGCCTAGATAGCACAGCAGTTCCTTAACATGGGCTTTAAATTTACCTTAATTTTTAAAAAAAACCTTGGAATTTAAATTTAAAAAAAATGTTTCTTTAGTCAAGTATGTAAAAAAATATGTAGTCTTTTATCAGCAAGTAGTCATCTTTTCACTTGCAAATTATTAGTCTCCCCTTTGCCAAAAAAAGTCTTTTGTTTACAGAACCCAATAGGCCCTAGAAGTAGGGAGTCATCTTTTATCAAATGGCATGGGTCAAGAATATAATCCAACAACTGGCCACCAAAGCATTCTGTATTGTAATTTTTTTTGTAGTATATAGTAGGGCTATTTGAATCTTTGTGTTAAAGGTTTATTTGTACAATGTTGTGTGTGTGTTTGCTACAAAGAGGCTTTCAATTAGTTTTATATGCAGCTATGTATGGTATTGACAAATTTAGTAGTCATTTTAGTGTAGTATGAGCACATTCGGTATATAACTGTTTGTTTTTTCCTAGGTGTAAACATTTGAGTTTTAACGTTCAGAAATGCAACGGTCACATTCTCTGAAAGGCCACAGAATGGAGGCATGCCATGTAGCCATGTTTACATTTCAGTAATTCAGGACTGGAGGGGATTTTGATCACATATGTACAACGTGCTGCTTTCAGAAGACTGGCTAATCTAATCTGAAGGGAACAGACTGTGAATTTGCAGGAGATACAAAAGACTTTACTCCGGGACTCTTGACGTTCAGGAACTCAATCAACAGAATGTAACAAACTGGATTATAAACAAAATTTGAATAGACATTCGATAATTTCAGACTGGTTTCTTAAAGTGTCCTTTTGAGGCTTCACGTTCCTTGTTATAAAGTTGCATTTTAAGTTGCTGACAGCAATGGATGTTGATCGATACCACAGAACATGTCCTGAAGAAAGTGAATGGAATTGGTTTGTTATGCAGAATGCAAGTCTTGCTATCAAGGTTGTTCTCCTGCTGTGTTTAGAAGTGCCTAAAGAATGTTCCAAGAGTCCACGTTTTGTTGGGTGAAGTTCACCTCTTTTCCCATGTAATACCTGAACAGTGTTAAGGAAATTTCTACCATGCTAAAGAGGTTTTGGGACATGCTCGTGGAAAGTGCTGTGTGGACATTTAATAAACCTGTTAGTAAACAGTGCACACAGGTTAGTAGCCTGTGCAAGTCTTTAGCCAGCAAACTGTAGTCAAAGCCTTACATTGCATGACAAGTCAATGAAGCTGGCCACTTTTTAATAATTCCTTTTGCACTACTGAGAATTGTGATTTAGTACTTTATTTTCATTATAACTAGAGAACACTATCAGTTTGGTGTCCGGCCTGTTTTACACAGCCTGAATGTTGTGAAACTTCATAAAAAGCCCTTATTAACGTATATAATTGTAGATTTATTCCAAATAAGTGCATTATTTTATTTAACTTATATAACATGACTGTTATTGCCATTTAATGAGCTCTCCAGTGACTTAACTCTGTCAAAAAATTCAAAATGCCATCCACCAAAATCTGTTGTATCAGTTGTTTTTTTTTTCTTCTTCTTTAGAGATTTTAAAATACCAGCAAACTGTCACTCTAAAGGGCTAGCAAGTTTCTATATTGTGTTATCACAACAAATTATTGAGCAATAAGCTGATATCTGCAAGCTAGCAAGTTTCTATATTGTGTTATCACAACAAATTATTGAGCAAACAGTTGATATCTGTAAGATGCTGTGATTTGGCTATAACCAAAACTAATATTTAGATGGGAACTTGAACCAGCATCTATATCTGTTTATTGTAAAGCATTAATCATGTAACTAAAATAAAAAAACACACACTGATACACTATTGAGCTAGAACCATAATGTCTCTTGTTTTCTTGATATCCAACCATGGCTAAATTGGTTGGCTCAACCATATATGAGACTGGAATTCAATAATAGATGTGTTGACTGCAGCTTGCTATCATTTTTTGTTTGTTTTTGTTTTTTAACTAGCATTTCAATAATTTAATGATGAATCAAGAGCACTGAACCTTTTTACATTTTATAAAATTGTTTTGTATATAATGTATATTTATAATCAAAACAAATGTAAATATGTTTATTTCTTATGTCCTGTTTTATTGTGTTAGCAACAAAGTTTCAGTTATATTTTTGTTATTTTATTTTATTTTTATTTTTTTTTTTTTGAAGAAATGAAAAACATTTTAAATCTAAGTTGCATTCTGTCTGTGTTTTTATTTATTTATATATTTTAAGGTAATTTTGTGTTTTTAATCAGTGTAACACTATTCCCACATACCAGTAATTACGCTTGGAGTGCACTTGTTGCATGATAAATTTAGGCAAAAAAAATAGCACATTAGGGGGAAAAAACAGTTTCTGCTTTCCTGTTGCTTTTCCTGTGGCCTTTGTGAAAAACAGGCAAATAGGAAGCAAAAATGCATTCCCACTAATTCTTCTGTAGACGTTTACAGGAAAGAATTGTATATCCACTTACTACAAATGAATTTGCATCCTGAATGATGTTTGTGGCGATCTGCCTCAGACATCAAGAGCAACTTTGGTTCCCTAAGTTTAGATACATGCAAAGTTGATGGTTTTCTGTGTGAACGGATGTTGTCCATGGAATGACTTAAGATTTCACTTAAGCTACTTTTTTTTCTTGGTACAATCTCAACTTATTTTTCATTAGTAATATGTACAGCTTCCCATATAAAAAAAATATATATTTATGCCAACATTGATTTACTAATAGTAAATGATGCACACCTCCCAAAGTGAATAATAGTAAATAGAGTAAACCTTTGTGCAAGCAAAAGCCAGCTGATTATGACAACTATCACAGTTTGGCGTTGTATTTGGCTAAGCCTTGCTATATCTGACTATCTGTGGAGTCCAAAAATCAAATGGTTGAGTAGTCTTTGAAGTGGAAAAGGGTTGAGGTAGAAGTGAGGGCTTCCATCTCATTGAGTTCATAAATTCTGCTAAACTATTGTGCCACTGAAGAAGCTCCTGACTGCCACACTCCGCCACACCTCGGGGATGCACATTTCCTGAATGGGTAAATCTGCAAATCCCTCTCTTAGAAGGAACAAATCCCTGCACATTCACAAAAAATATGAAGTGTACCCCACGCCAAGTGACATCGCCAACAGCGATCTGAGATGTATGGGCAGAAGGAGTAGAGCTTCCCAGGCATTCTGTATCAATGGGTGAGCAATATAACTTCAATCTCTTGATACATAGTGTTGATTGTTGAAGTGTGGCTAAGGACAAGCATATCTGACACTTTTTACCACGATAAGTTCACAGATCTCCAGCCATATTTTGAAAAAAACAAGGAAGCAGAAGTTGGGTCAAGGGATGATATCAGTTCTAAGTATAGTATAGATACTATGTGATGTGCTACACCACTAATTGTGCAAGCCATTTTGAAAACTGTAAGAGGTTGTTTAAAGTGCTCAGGGGGTTTAAGAGAGAACAGAAAGTGATGCAGCTTTCTGATTTGCCAAAAATAGGCAAAGGAGGAATCTGAGAAAAACATAAGCACAAATAGGCGGGTGGACCGTTGGAGGAGAAAGGTGACATCCTTGATCTGCAATGGGCCAAAAGCCTGAGTCATCTATATCTGGAATAAATTTAGGGTTGTCAATCACTGGGTAAAGCAGGAAGCCTGGCGGAGAAATTTTGTATAGGGGGCAAATTTAGCAAATAGGCTAGGTAAGGGTTAACTCTCACTGTAGGGTGTGCACATTTATCTAGGAAATGTTAGTGTTAGGGCACAAGAGCAAAGCCAGCAATGAACTCCTTGTGAAAATTTGTTCAATTCCTACCCACTCTTTTCAGCCTGTATGACAGAATCAGTTCACTAGCACCTCAGATAATCTTAAAGATGGAGAGAGCAAAAAAGGATTGGAGCTTGGATACTAGGTTTGGCAAATAAATTCTAAGAGAAGAAGATAAAATAAGTTGTTTGCGAAAGCTGCAAATTTATGTTCACTATTGGCCAAAGCAATACCCTAAATATTGGGATTTGCCTGAATCTGGCCCAAAAGGGTTCCAATGTTAGAACGGATTAAAGGTGAAAGGTAACAGCCCTGTCCAGTACCATTAGAAACATTTAGAATGAGTCTGACAGGATCTTGTTTGCTTTAACGCTGGCTGTTGGCTGTAAATAAAGTGATAAGATGGATGTAATCATCGCCTAGTCCTATGAAACAGAGGGTATTGCATAAAAAAAACTACATGATCAAAGACCTTCCCAGCATCTCTGGAAAGCAACAATAAAGGGAAATGCTGAGATTGGGAATCATAGATCATATTTAGGGGCTTAATGGTGTTATCCTGTGCCTTTCAATTAGGTACTAGCAGTTAGCAAGAATTTAAGAGTAGTGCTACAAGTCTACATTTTAGAGGGAAATAAGGCGGTAGCTGGTACAATTAGTAGGATTTTTACCCTGTTTGGGGATAACCGTAACAAGCGTTTCTAATAGATCCCAAATTACCAAACAGGTGCGTGAAATAGAGTTGAAATCTGACAAGAAGAGGGCACTAAGGGAGTAAAAGTTATTAATATTTAATTGTAAGGCCATCTGGACACGCAGCTTTCCCTGTGGGGGAGGAGTTAACTGCTAAAAGTTTGTCAGACAATATTTCTAGGGCTTGGCTATCAAGATCCTCAAGTTGAGGCATGTTAGGAAAATTAAGATATGATAAAGAGAAGACCCTGATAATGCAGATAAAATACAGCCATGTCCCCAAAATAGATCACATGCAAAATTATATTTTCAACAAGAGAGTTCAAGACAGTGGGACTTTCAAAAGGATATTTAAAAAAACAAATTTTAACATATACAGAATTTTTTTTCAAAAACAGTATTATTAATACTGTTAAGATATAATTAATAATTATTATAGCCTTACTCAAAGAAGTGACATCTAGATTTTGTAAGAGTGGCTTTAGCTTTCTGAAAACAAAAAGATTGTAAGGATTCTCTGGCTTGACGTAGATGAGCCTCAGTGTTTCTAGAAGGTGTAGCTTCATGGGAGATTTTTAGTGAATGGATCTCTTGTAAACGATTTTGGGTCTGATTTACTAAAGCTCTCCAAGGCAGGAGAGGATACACTTTCATCAGTGAAGCTGGGTGATCCAACAACCTGGAATGGATTTCTTAAAAGTCATTTTCTATTTGTTAGCAAATGTTTCCAATCCTGGACCAGAACCATTCCATGTTTCTGGATTACCCAGCTTCACTGATGTAAGTGTATCCTTTCCTGCCTTGGAGAGCTTTAATAAACCAAGATCTTTGTATCTGCGCAAGTCTCCCTCATTTCAGCCTGGACCCATGCCTTTAAAAAATGGCTTGTGAAGAGAGTTGTGAGGTGATGTCAGCTAACACAACCGGGTCTTTCATTCAGGTGCAGAGGAGTGACTAACAGCCAGCAACACAGGGGCATGATTGGAGAGGGTGATGTTACCAATAGTACCAACGGTGGAAATAGAAAAGAGAAAGAGGTCTGAGTGATAAACCAATAAAATATCTATGTGGTATAAGAACTGTGAATGTAGGAGTCAAAAGTGAAATCTTTTGTTGTGGCATGGTGTAACCACCAAATTTTAAGTAACTGGTGGTCATTAAAGGCCTGGAGGTTCGTCCCCTGGAGGAGTTCATTGGGGATCTAGTGAACAAATAAAATCACCACTCAATATGAATGTACATTCCACAACGTGTCAAGATTTGAGGACAGGCTCAAAAAGTTGGAGCTAATAGAGCTAGGGGAAAAGTTATTGGCTTGGGTGAACAAATGGAAATCAATCAGGCCCTTGACCAAAAGGATTTTGCCTTCTCCATCTATGTTGCCAAGAAATATATTTAGAAAACAAATCAAAACATACCAAAATACAAAAATGGCCTTCAGCCAAGGGATCATGACATACCATTTGGTAGTGTCAATCCTAGAGAACAGGGATTCCACTTTCCTGGAAGTGGGGTTTCTGTAGGAAAACAATATAGCATTTTTGGCAATGATGGTCTCTCAAGACTGCCATTCTCCTCAGGGATTTTCAGGTCCTTCACATTCAGCTAGATAAAATAAAAATTAGACATAAAAAAAATTGTCAGATACACCACAGGGAAAAATGGGAGAATAGTATTACTACAACAGGGCTAGACACCTTAGAGCAGGGGTGTCAAACTCAAATACACAGTGGGACAAAACTAAAAACTTAGACAAAGTCGCAGGCCAAACTTGAAACTGAAAAAGCAACGCTATTACAATTCCCGTCGTCATAAAAACAGTTATTGCGAGGCTTAATGTTATGAGTGGCTGGAACTCCCTCTTCACTGAAATAGCACCGCTACCATAATTCCCTGCGTCTATAAAACAGTCCAATGCGGGGCCACACATAGGCAGAGAGGCCGCTGGTCTATAGACGCGGATGATGCCGCTACTACAATTTCTGGCATTCCTTGCATCTATAAAACAGTCCAATGAGGGGCAACGCATAGGAGAGGCCGCTGGTCTATTTTAATGCAGTGCCAGGGGCAATTCATATTTCGGATTCCATTGGGGGCCAAAAATAAGGATGTTGCGGGCCAGAGTCTGACACCCCTGCCTTAGAGGAAAAAGGTAAAAATATTCACCTCTAACATGTCTCACATCAAATGGCATTGCAACAATATAAAATGTAAGATCACTATCATCATTTGAAAGCTACAAAAATATAACAAATGATGTACAAAGGAAATGAGGATGAGCAAAAATTTCCATGTCAAGTTACGAAAGCCTATAAAACAAAACCAAATTTGGAATATGCAGTTACATTCTAGAACCAGTTCACAAAAAGAATATTGTGGAATTTGGGGAGAGAGTGCAGAGAAGGGTACCTAAACTAATAAGCAACAATAAAGAGTTCTGCTATAAAGAAAAATTGGGTAAAGTGTATTTATTCTCCTATAAGAAGTGGAGTTTAAAAGCAGATCACCATGTATACATATATAAATTGTCCATATAGTGAACCTGCTGCAAAGTTATTTGTTTTGAGGTTATTCCAATAGACAGGGTGATACTCTTTCCATCAAGTAGTTTCACCAAGCTAAGTAGATTATTAAAAAAAAAAATCTACATTTTTAAATGCACCGAATATATCAGGTTTTTCTTTGGATGGACCATGCAATAAAAGGGTTTTTCACCTTCCTCTAAATCAGGGGTCATCAAACTTTTTTGGCCACTAGGCCACTTCAGGGGTGGGCAGGAGCACAGGAGAACCCTCTCTTTCAAGTCCCACCTTAATGGCTCCGCCCCATCAGGAACGCCCCCTGAAGGGAAATCAGGTTAACAATTCCTCCGCCAGGGTAAATAGGGAACATTCCCTCTCCTTCATATGCAATGCATTAGTCAACAAAGGGGATCTAGGAGTCCTGTGGGAGTTTCATTTCTTTTGATGTCCCAGTTGCAGTTTTTAAGTCACTTCTTGCCTGGTAACATGTGGTCAGTTTTACAAAAATTAGGGGCAATCTAGCTAAGGGAACAGAAAAAAACTCATCAGTAATACCTCCGTTACTTTCTATCTATAACTAAAACAAAAAGTTTTTAACTTGCCATACATCTTACTGGATAACCAGTGGAAAAATGCCAATGTGGTCTTATAATATCATCCAACATACTTGGAGATCCAAGGACATCCAGAGGAGCCTTCTAATACCAAGGGTGGTAACAAACTAACAGGGCCAAGCCTTTTAATTAATTTGTCTAGACTAAGCATATGGATCATACGTTGTT
Organism: Pyxicephalus adspersus; assembly: GCF_032062135.1. NCBI lineage: Eukaryota > Metazoa > Chordata > Amphibia > Anura > Pyxicephalidae > Pyxicephalus > Pyxicephalus adspersus. The sequence continues at coordinate 13,637,801 of NC_092869.1, forward strand.
TTGACACTTTACTAAAGTTCAAGAACCCATTACAAAATCACAAGCTTGAAGACCAACTGTCATGGTGTCACGGCTGGATGTTGGACCCTCCGTGTCACCAGCCCGCTTGGTAGAGATGTGTGCGGGGTGCAGGGTCCAAGACACTAGCCTTCCGGCTTCACCAGCACACCCTGCAAGGTGGTACCCAGGTTGCAGCCCCCATACACGCAGGGGTTAGTAACTGCTGACTGCATAAGACCAAAGCAAAAGTACAGGAGCGAAAGACAGAAGAGTAGTCAGGCGAGGGTCCGACAATCAGGAGTAATCAGGCAAGCCAGAGGTCGGGGCAGGCAGCAATCAGGAGTATTGAGACAGAGCCGTGGTCAGTATGCCAAAGAATCAGAACTCTGATGATAGGAGACTTTGTTACTTGCAAGTATTCAAATTCACCACTAGAAGAAAGGAGGAGAAGAGGGAGTTCAGGTGATGGTCACATTTCTGCCATCAGCTGGAGCATGCCTGCAGATATTCAAGAGCATTCACATATTTGTCAGTCACCTATTTAGGGCAAGGTACCAGTGACTGCAGATAACCTTACCCCCAGGTTACATATACATAGGTAAATAGTAGGTCAGGTTGAAAAAAGACATAAGTCCATCAAGTTAAACCACCAAGGAAATAAACATATCCCAGATAAAAAACCCTATGGACATAGGGTAGTATATATATACTTAATTGTTAAAGTGCTCCCATGTCCTGTCCCTGCACCGCCAGTAGCATTGTCAAAGGGATTGAGGTTTCAGGTATGAGATTGCACATTGTCTACCCATGACAGTGCTTAGACATGAGTGGCTTTGACATTCTCATAAAAAAATACATTTGTTTGACAAATTGGGTCTCTTTTGAATTCATACTGACTATGACTTATAAGATTATTTTGTAACAGAATCTCCTGTATGGTTCTTTATCAAACTCACTAGAATCTTTCCAACTATAGAAGGTAAACTTACTGGTCTGTAGTAACTTGGTAATGACTTTGGTCGTGTGGTAACCTAGTAGTACAATGCCAGTGATTGGAGAGTCTCAAAATATTAGAAACAATGGCTTTGAAATACCTGAACTCCGCTCTTTGTGGATGTAATCTATCAGGTCCTGGTGCTTTATCAATCTTGATTTTATCCAACTGTTTCTCAATCCTATCAGTTTTGAGCCATTGTGACTCGTTTAAGGCAGAGACATTGCTATTAGCAATTTAGCAATTTGGACTCAAGTTCTGCCATTTTCCTTTTGTGTACACAGAGCTAAAAAAAAGTGTTTAGTAAATCCACCTTTTCTTTATCTCCAGTTAAAAACTTGAGACATCCTTTAGGCTCAGATCTAATCTTTTTGATATATATATATATATATATATATATATATATATATATATATATATTAATTTCCTTTTTACATCTTTTGATATATTCTTTATAATTTTCAATGATCAAGGTGATCCTTTATTTTTATATTTTTGGAATGCCTTTTTCTTAATCTTTTTGATATATATATATATATATATATATATATATATATATATATATATAAATATAATAAATCTGGGGATTGTCTTACTTCTTTTGCAATCTGTCTTTTATTTTTAAGTTTTGCACATTTAATTTCCTTTTTACATCTTTTGATATATTCTTTATAATTTTCAATGATCAAGGTGATCCTTTATTTTTATATTTTTGGAATGCCTTTTTCTTATTCTTTATGGCTTTTTTAAAATAGGCTGAGAGCCACATTATTGGTTTTAATTATTAGTTTTAATTTTAGCCTCTTGAACTTATTACCCATTGGGATATAGTTTGCAGTGTTTTTGAGTAGAACAGACGTAAAACATTCCCATTTATGTTTTGTGTTCTCTGAGGACAATATTACCTCCCAGTCCAAGCCATAGTGTCTAAACATTTGCAGAGGGGACCTATTCCTAATGGTCTTTATTTTTTATTTGTTACCAATAGACCTCATCTTACATGAGTAGCATTCAGCATAAACTTGCTCACTACATCGTACTGATATTTAACAGTGGTAACTTTTTTGGCTTAAAAAGGGTTGAGATGAAACTTAAATATTTCGCCAGACATATCAAAGCTCATCAAGGCGGGAGACAATAGACTATTATCAGTAAACCTGGATGATCCAGCAAACTTGGAATCTAGTCCAGGATTAAAAACATTTGCCAAATATTAGCATATGATTTTAGGAAATCTATTCCAGGTTTGCTGGAACACCGAGGTTCCAACATTTTTTTGGCCACTAGCCGAATAACATCATGTAAATTGGCAAAAAAAAATATACATATCATTAAAAAATGTCTTCTGTTGTTTCTGTTTACCAATAAAGAAAAACTGCTAAATAAGGAAAACAATTGCTGACTCCTTATTTTAATATTTACAGAATCAGTAACTTTTATATCACTATAGTTAGGTTGTGTACACATGATAAAGTATTGTCATTAGAAACGATCTTTCATGGATCCATGAATGACATCAGAAGACCTCTGTACATATGCCAGATCATCGCCCGAGACAAGCCTGGCAGCTCGTATCAGGTGAGAATCATCAGACATGTGTGCATAGAATTAGAACCCCAGATGTACAGTACATACTTGTACCAGGTCAGTAACACCTCCTCACCAGGTAGCACAGAGTAGCATTTTTGGAAGGTGACTAATAATCTCTGTGAAGACTTAAGAACCTTGGAAGCCTTTTATTGGGTGATTCCTATTATACATAGATAAATATGCTATTTTTTTGGACTGTGTACAGGGATCTCTAATGATCAGATTTTAACATTGTAGATGTATATTTTAAATATGTAGTTCTAGTAGCTTTATTAATTCCTACCATTTATTTTCTGTCATATTTTCAAAATATTATAGCAGCATTTCTCAACCTTTTTATTATAAAGGATTCCTTTGAAATAACTTTCAGGTCTTCAGGGAACCCCTATATCTAGTACATGAGCCTGATGGTCAGGAGGAAGAATGCTTCATACATTGCTGACCAGTGGGAAGGCTGCCACCCTTTCAGATAGCCAAAAAGATCATTGATAGCTTTTAAATTGACCTGGGAGTCACAATGTGCTCATTGCTCAAGGAACCCCTAGCAACCTATGATGGAACCCTAGAGTTCCACGAAACCCTGGTTGAGAAACATGGTAGTATAATAGTGAAATATAAAAAAAACAAAATTAACATAACATAGATTTTTGACCGGTATTATTATTGACAGCAAAAGACATCTGTTCAAATATAATTATGTACAAAAACAGCATGAAATGATTCAGTGCCTATTTCCTATAGGAAACTAGTCCTAAAAAAAAATATGCATACATTTTCAATCAAATATTGACATCATTCTCTGACCCATGTGTTTTTGGCTTTATCTAGTATTATAATTTTTCATAAACCGTCAATGATTTTATGTACCATAGATGATAAAATTCCCATATTCTTTGCAAATTTATTGCACAATTTGCTCACGCAGTTTTTCAGAGTTGTGTGCCCCTCCCAATCTCTTACTGAGTGTCCCAATTAGTGTTACTGATCTGTTGACAGTTAACCTAATTTGTTGTGAAATTTCTACCATTTATTTTTTAGCATTATACAACTTTTCCAGTTTTTTGTTGCCCCACTCAAACAGGCAGGACATGCATGTTTACAGCACATAAACTGCACACACAATAAGAGCATGCACTGTTAGAGGATAAATACAGCAGATACAGTGGAGGCACAACAGAGCCCACACTGGAAATTTTTCCACAGAGAATGGCAAGCAGTTTTTCTGGAACTAGGGTACCTAAGCTATTGGGGGTTTCAGGCACTTTACCTTGTGGATTAGGATAGTTAGTTAAAAAGTATACCAGTCAATTAAATTAAATAAATTATTAAGGAAGAGGTATATGTTGTATTTAAATATATTTTTAATTTTGTGTGTTTGTGCATACATTTTGTGGGGACACAAATTATGCTAACTATAAATTATAAAAACTTATTACTGTAAACAAATTTAATAGTGGTTAATAAGGGTAAATGTTTTATAAGGATGGATATTTTGTCCTCAATGCAGTGTTCATTTTGTGATATGACTTATATTTTATGTTGGATTACCATGTAGCAAATATACTTTTTTTTATATGCTTTTTAACTTTTTGTCTAGAATGTCCCTTTCACCTTTACCATAAGTTAGCTTACTATCTCAATCATGTCCTTGGTAAACACATGCAAAGGAAAATAGAAGAACACTTGAGTGCTAAAATTAATTGCCCCCCCCCCCCTCTTACACACCCTCTCATCTACCAAATCTTCACCCTATGAAACAAATTATTTTGAAAAAAAGCCATTGACAAAAAGCTGAGCAGATGCTCACGGCTTGCCACTCTCTTCCCAATGTGAAATAAACCTAACAGATGCCTCATTCTTAATTGAACACATGGATTACATACACACAGAGTCCTGCTACAGAAAAAATGTTGCAGGAAATCCACACAAATAATATCCTTGCTAATGTAAAAACAGGAAGCATGAAAATCACCATCATAATTATATGTAGTTACAACACAGAATACAAAACAGAATGTATGTACGATCTTAACTGTACTTGAATATTACATACATTTTATTATTATGCTGAATATTTCAAACATAATCAAAAAAGACACTAAAATAGTTTAGATAAACTGAAATACATGCATGTTTTTATATTGTCAGCTACAACATGTCCAAAACATGCAAGATGCAGAAAAACATGTCCAGGGTGTTATGCAAGGTTTTGCATCTTGATAGCAAGGTGCAGTTAAAAATTGCAGCCAATGAGAATTCACTTATCTTAAGTTAGACCACTTCAAGGTGGAATTTGGTTGCTATGGGTATTGTTCTTTTATTAGCACTTTGCTCCTTGCACTTTTTTTATTTAATTAGGCTGTTTGAATTAGTCTCTAAAGGAATAGCAAATGGCTCTGCAAAATCTCAAGCTTCATGCAATTTGAAGAAAAGCAGGAAGTTAACATATTGGACGCCATACTGAAGATCCATCATTTATGCGTGCATAAAATTAATATTATTAAAATCACTGGAGACATTCTATCACAAACAAATATGGCAAACACAATAATGTATTCCTGATTATGTAAAAAGGAAAACTATAGTCTTTTTGCTTTTACAAAATACCTGTAAAAGTGTTTTAATGTATTGTTTCTAGGAGTTTTTATTGAATGTATTTGTACTTGGTCTGCGCTGTGCATACATATGTATCCTCTACATATTGCTGTGTAGACATACAAAGGTATTGTGATTGATTGCCTTTTTTCGTTAGATATGAGATTACAGTTGCTGTATATAATCATTTAGTTGGTGGCCACTGTCAGATTCAAGGATCAGTTGGTCAAAAAATTTAACTCTGATGCCACAATGAGTCCCTCCTCCTCTCTCCTAACATAAAACAAATCTCCGATCATAGCCATACTCACTAGTTTTAGAGCACGTTGCAGCTTCTGAAGATTCTTTAAACTAATTTTTCTGAAGCATTTTTCCATATTTGTCTATACTTAGCTTGCCAGGTCTAATAAAAACAAGTGATTGTTATTATTTTGATTTCTTTCCTGACTTAATCAACAAGCATCTCTGAAATCACTCTAAATTGTATAATATAATTTTACAAGATGTACCCAGGTCCCGAAGGATTTCAAGGATGAGTAGATATCTTGTTGCCTGTTCCTCTTGTTTAAACATCCGCCTGCTTGACCAATCTTGGTACCTAAGGCCCATGTCCCATTAGCAGTTATGTAGCAGCACCTGTATAACCACATTAGGTGCGGAAATAGCCTAATAATCACACAAGTTACATTGGTAATCGGAAACATAATCATAGCCATGATAAGCCTATGTACAATAGGAGTCTTGCAGTTCTGCCAGCTGTACTCATCAGCTTTTAAAACCTATCCATTATACCTATACCTTATCAAATAATCAGCGCTGATAACAACTACCTACAATGCTCAGTTCATTTCCCTTCCACTTTCCTTGAAAATAACTAATACAGATTGGTCTAGACCAGGGGTCGGCAAACTTTATGGACTACTAGGCCATTTCAGGAGGTCAAGAAGGAACACTAGGACAGAAGAAACAAGGTGTCCAAGGAAAGTTTTTTTCCAACCATAACTGCAAGCGAGCAGCCTCAGTTTTCTGCTCAACAGCTGTGTAGTCTCTGTACATGTGCACATGCTTGGCATCAAAATGCCTCTTGAGATTCAACTGCTTGAAAGTGCTGTTGGTGTCATTGCACACTAAACACAGGGGTTTGTTGCCGCATTGGCCGAAGAATAATTTGTCAGTCCATTCGGGGTTGAAGACACAACATTCAAGGTCAGCCTTCCGGAGACTGGCAGCTGCGTGTTGCTTCTGCTCTTTAGGCATAGTAAGTGGGGTTACTGTGTGGGAACGCAATGATATCGATGATATCATGGGAATTTGCGATAACACGACAATTCAATTAGGCTGGATCCAACAATAAATAACTAGGGGGCGTTAGACCGGACTGGAATACTAGCTAGGCCATATCCGGCCTAAAGGCCAGAGTTTGCTTACCTCTGGTCTAGACTAAACTGGCTTGTTTTTAATTCTCTAGACCTTTTCTAGAGAATCAGATTTTTGCCTGAAATGGATCATATTCCTAAATTTATTTGGGTGTCAGTAACTGTAAACTATCTATTTAAGTGCCCTTTATCTTATGGTAACAGTTACTGTACAAAGCCGATGGAATGAAGTACATATTTACTCCAGTGGTTGTAATCAAATCTTTATATTTATTAAAATATTATATATGGAAATATGGAGCAGCAAGTACCGGTATATTAAAAAGTGAATGCCAACTATATTTACTTTGAAGATGTATATATTGCAGGTAAAGTATTGTGAAAGCAAAGAGAATAAAAATTACCCTTACAAATAGTCTGTGTGTTCTTACCAGTAGTATAGAAAAACCTATTCATTCATAGGTGTAGCTTTAACTGACAGATTGCTCTGTTTCTGAGAACTTGTTATTTAACTATTTAATTGACAGATAGGTAATTTTAATAGTATTCCCCACTTCTGCTTGTTCACGTAGAAACCTGCTTAGCTCTGCCCTTTGGCTAAGATTAGGGTATATTTTTATATTCCAGTTTACCCCGGCAGCAAGGGAGGTACTTTATACTTTGTACTTACTGTATGTTTTCATTTCAATACTAGAAGATACACTTTAATCAGTAAACCTGGGTGATCCAGCAAAACTGGAATAGATCTGGTCCAAGATTGAAAACATCTGCTAACAAATAGCAAATATTTTAAAGAAATCCATTCCAAGTTTGAACCCTGCTTCACTGGTAAAGTGTATCTGTTTCAGCCCTGGAGAGCTGTAATAAATCAGGCCCACTGTATGGAAGGTCATAGTTCTACTTTCTACTGTGATCAGATAATTTATTAGAAAAATAAGGACATTATTGGGCTGATTTATTAAAGATGTATAGCATGTTTACTTTGCAAAGTGTATTTTTCATTGCTTAGCCTAACATTAGGCACATTTTGCTAAGTTACCATGCTCTAGAAAATCCACCTTGCCATACCTGTCACTTACTCTGCTTAAATAATTGAAGAGTTCATGTTCATTGCTTCTTTTGTTCAATGATGAGAATATAGCAGCCTACATCATTTGGTGTGTTCCAGAATCCTGCACCTTCATCTGCAATGAATTCTGGTAGTGACGGAGAGAAGTCATTTGGAGTTACTTGTGTGCTCCAAATTCTTTAAAATGTTAGATTCTGTAGTGTAGTTCAGCTGCATGCACTGTTCTATATAAGACCTATGCACACAACTGCACAGGTATGACAGCTTAGTCCTGTGGATTACACTGGTAGATCACGGCTCTTCCTGTGCAACCAATGGCACTTTGCTCAATGTGACAGATGGATGCTCTGTTAACAGACCTCGGATGTAAGCTGTAATCAGTCCTACTCTGATTCTTTTATTTATCACTACTTTTGTAGCTTTTACTTAAATTACTATTGCTACTATTAACTTTGAACTACTAATATTACTAAATAAAAAAGCAACAACAATTTTTGAGCAACATTTTAGCCTCTTGGGGAACCCTAATTGGTTTTTGTTTTTGTGATTATTTTTAAATTGTTTTTTAAATATGAGTCAGTTTAGGTTTGTAGTGCAACATTTTTTTTTAAACTGCTAAGTATGAAAGAGACCCTAATTATGAAAATACCTCCTATAAAACCACCAAAATTTCCCCAAACCACCTTTTAGGGTTTTTTAGTCATGTAACTGCTTTATCCCCTTTTATTCTACCTTGAGGACAACAGACATAATGTATGTCAGCATGGGGTTCTGTGAAAGGGAAGAAGATGCAAAGCAATTTAACCATGATCTATTTCTGTAATAAAATGGTTAGGAAAGTACACAAAGCAATGCATTGTGGAGTGGACTGACATGATAACCAGGCATTATGTCTATCTTTTCAACTACATTTAGTTATATAAACTAATAACTTAGTTATATAAAACCAGGCATTATGTCCTATGGGCAACAGCACAGAATACCCGAAAATGTTACACATTTACAAAATGGTATCTAAATGCATTGGGATAACATATAAATATTTGCTTTTACATCCAACTTGTCTACATAGAATAACAAAAGTTGGAAATCCTAGAAGCAATGATTTCTTTGACTAAAATCTGAGGACAAATCTCTCCATACAGGCAAATCAAATGTTAGCAAATAAATGATTTTTACAGATTTTATAATTCTAAAAATATACTAAACCTTCCCTTATTCTCTGGATTTATACATTGTGGGGGCTTAGCCAATGGACAGGTAAGACACGGGAACTCCTGGCTCCCGTACCTCTCGATACCGGCTTTCCTATTATTATTATCATTATTATTATTGACAATAAACAGGATTTATATAGCGCCAACGTATTACACAGCGCTGTACATTAAATAGGGGTTGCAAATGACAGACGAATACAGACAGTGATACACTAGAGAGGACCCTGCCCCGAAGAGCTTACAATCTAGTAGGTAGGGGAATTTACACACAATAGGATGGAAGATATGTAGTGGTGGGAAGTAGTGATGGTTTCAAAAGACAGAAGAAGATGGGTAGGCAAGTTTGAAAAAAATGGGTTTTAAGTGCTCTTTTAAATGAGCAGAAAGTAAGAGCAAGCCGAATAGAATGAGGAAGACCATTTCAGATAGTTGGGGCAACTCTAGAGAGGCCATTAATCACAGGACACCATGGGCAGGAGAAGCACCTAGGAACACAGGGATAACCCAGACAGCACTAGATCATGTGGGATTGGATTAAATATGAGGACACAGACAGGCAGCATGTGACAAAGATGGTGCCGACCTGTGAACACTCGTTCCCCGCTGGGGACGCTGATCTTGAACAGATAGAGCAGATTTTGCTCCCACAGAGCCAGCACTTCCCTAACTCTGCTCTGCTGACGTTTGGCACCAGCATAGAGGGCTATCCTACAGCCTACAGGCTCTCATCACAGGAGGAACAAGAGACACTGGCTGCAGCAACTCATCAGTTGAGCTCTTCCGTCCCCCCCCCCCCCTCAAGCCAGCCTGACAGGCAAACCCCAAACACACATAGCCCAATGAAAGGATCCCCAGGCTCTTCCACCAAATGAAACAGGGAGGCAATACTCCATACCCTCCAAACTATCAGCTACTTTGGGAGCTTTAAAAAATATTTTGAAGAAACCTTCCGCACTGAAATCACCATGCTTAAACGTGACATCACCTCACTGAGAAAGCAGAAAAGGCCACAGAGGTTCTCTCGGTCTACAGTGCTCATCACACTTCACTTCTTAACAAAAACTCTGTGACTTCCCAGCAGCTTCTCACTCATCAGAGTAACCTTGAAAACAGGAGCAGACCCAATAACATCCACTTGAGAGGTCTACCTGTAACAGTGGAAACCAAGGATGATTGTGCAGCGGCGATGGCTATCTTTAATGCTTTGCTTCTCAAACCGAGAGTCCTCAATAAAATAAATCACATAAGCCCTCTGACCTGTGACGCCCACGTGATATGTGACGCCCGCCAGTGTTCCATTGATGATACGTACTTGTCAGATCACGCTCCCGTAATCATGCAAATTCTCCTAGCCCATAAGTCCCCCAAATTCTGGCACTGGAAACTTGAATCCTTGTTTCGTGTCCTGGTAGTAATCAGTGCGATCTTGTCAGAACTGGGGTACTATTTCAGATTGAACCATACACTTGAAAGCAACCCCATGACAGTTTGGGAGGCTTATAAGGCAGTGCTCAGTGGCCTTTCATTAAACAGTGTGCCATAGTTACATAGTAGGTTAGGTTGAAAAAAGACATAAGTTTATCAAGTTCAACCACTAGGGAAATAAACATATCCCAGATATAAAACCCTATAAGACATAGTTGGTCTAGAGGAAGGCAAAAAACCATGGTACAATTTGCTTTAACAGGGGAAAAAAAATTCCTTCCTGATTCCATGAGGCAATCAGATGTTCCCTGAATCAACAGTCACTGGTATTTTTACTTTAAAGCCTTAATACCCAGTTATATTCTATGCTTCTAGAAAAACATCCAGCTTTTTCTTAAAGCAATCTATAGTAGTTGCTGAAACTACTTCCTGAGGGAGCTGATTCCACATTTTCACAGACCTTACAAGGAGGAATCCTTTCCTTATCTGGAGCTTAAACATCTTTTCCTCCAGACACAAAGAGTGCCCTCTTGTTCTTTGTAATGATCTCAAAGTAAATAATGGGGAAGAGAGTTCTCTATATGGACCTATATGGATTCTTCAAGGGAGAATAGATTCAGTTCAGCTAATCTCTCCTCATAGCTGAGCTCCTCCATTCCTTTTATTAATTTAGTTGCCCTTCTCTGCACTCTCTCCAATTCTACAATGTCCTTTTTGTGAACTGGCTCCCAAAACTGGACTGCATATTCCAGATGTGGTCTGACCAATGCTTTGTACAGGGGCAGGATAATGTCTCCATCTCTGCAGTCTATTCCTCTTTTAATACAAGAAAGTACTTTACTAGCTTTAGATATTACAGCTTGGCATTTCATGCTGGTATTAAGTCTATGATCTACCAGAACCCCCAGATCCTTTTCCATTTCTGACTCCCCTTAATGCATTCCCCCTAGACAGTATGAAGCATGCATGTTGTTAGCTCCCAAGTGCATAATTTTACATTTATCTATATTAAATGTCATTTGCCACTTGGCTGCCCAATCAAACAGTACATCCAGGTCTGCTTGTAGATTATAGACATCTTGTATGGACTTCATTCCATTACATAGTTTGGTGTCATCTGCAAACACAGAAATGGTACTTTTAATCCCAAACTCTATATCATTTATAAAGATGTTAAACAGTAAAGGTCCCAACACTGAACCCTGGGGTACACCACTATTAACCTTAGACCATTCAGAGTATGAATCATTAATTACAACTCTCTGGATGCAATATTTAGGCCAGTTCCCAATCCATTTACTATCCATTTCACAAGCTGGATAAGATCCGTGTACACTCGGCCCACTGCAGCAGTGCGTATAAATTGCTTTTTGGCAGATTGTTTCCCCATACATAGCGACACATGTCCCTGCTAATTTTTATTTTGACCTTGGAACCCCTAGCTAATCCAGGTATCATGGGCCTGAAACTAGGGACAACCACACAAAAAATAGATGTCTTTGCAGATGACCTTATATTTGTGATCATCAACCCAACTATAACCCTACCTTAGTCACACAGGGGTATGTAGAGCCCATCACTTCCTAAGCAGGAGTTCATGGCTTCAGATCAAGGATTTGCCCCTCCTGAGTTCCCCGAGACCGCTGGGATTTTGAAAAATGAGACAGCTGTAACACTATGTACACTCCTACCCAATAGCAAGGATGCCCGGTAGCTGACCCCCTTTCAAATCCCTCTATATGGGCATGGGCACAGACAGGCATACTCCCTCACCCACTTACTCCTGTCTGACTTCCCCCCCCCCGAGGGGTTTTTCCACATTTTTTTCACACTGGGAGGAGGAATTGGGAATCTCTCTGGAGACTTCTCAGAAACAGAGAGTCATTTGGCTGGCCCATCACTCCTGCATCAGCTGCAGATAATAAGAGCTAAATTGCAAAACCCTGTCAAGATGGTACCATATACCTACCTACCATCAGCTACATCAGACTGCTGTTGGAGATGTAGTGTGGAGGAAGGATCCATGAAACAAATCTTCTGCTCATGAATAGTCCTAAAGCCTTTTTGGGTGAAGTGAAAAAGATCACACAAAAATCACTGACTATTCAATCCCATATGATCTGGCCTTCCTCTTACTTAAGCATAGCTCTCTGTCCCCCAGGTTCCATAAGACCTAAGTAGTCAAACACCTACTGAGCGCAGCTAAGGCCTGTATCCTATTGAATTGGAAATCTAATTCTTGTGTCTCTGTGGCCCAATGGAACTCCCTGCTAACCTCCATGAAACAGGTGGGAAATTTGAAGCTACCTGTTTTTTTTGGAAACAATTCATGGAAACTCCTGAGATATCTGACCTATTAGCTGTGCCACTTTTTAATGCAGTTTGTATTGAATGAATATGTTAATATCCCTGTTGAGGTATTTGCCAGGACTTTGTTAATAATAGGTCTTGTAAACTAGAAATACTATACATCAAGTTCAACTTCTACTGTAACCAAGGTGTTGTTTCAAGATGTCTTCAACCCCTGTTAATGTATTGGTGTGTATATGTTTACTTATAAATGCTTAAATGTATACATTGTTTTCAGAAGGAGCAAATCACATTTTTACACTGATATTCTGAACTGCATGTTTATAGGTATTTTTAGTGGACAATTAAAACAGTTCAGGCGTAACGTAAGTGGGGATAAAATCCAGGTCCAGGAAATCAAAAGATAAAAAGCTATTTTTTCAGTAAACGATGAATGGTCATGTATACAGCTAAGCATATTAAGAATTATACCAGAAAATATTTAAAATCTGAGTGAAAATACAATGTGTACCAAAAAAGAAAATACCAAAGAAATGTCTCCTGGGTCCCTGAAGCATAGGTTAAAATAACAATAAAAAGCAGTTTGACAATAGCAGCATAGTAAATATTTCTTGTACATTCTTGGTATTACAGTGTTTCCATACGGGATGTAGGTTTTTGTGTAAACACTGCATCATAATTGATATGTTGAAAGAATCTTTTAAGACTTTACTAGCAGAATGTTCCTACTATTTTAATGTTGTTCCTTGTGATTGTGACAAAAAATGATAAATTGCATCTGACAAAAATATTTTTTTTATATTTTATCTGGAAATAATAAATTTCTTATTATTCAATTAGAAAAAAATGTCCTGGTTATAAACAAAATGTAAACACAATAATTTAACCTGAAAAGGTGAAAATGGAAAAACAGATTTAAAGTCTAAACTGAATATTAAAGGTGTTTTAGCTTTTTTTTCATTAGTCTATCTGAACCTCTAACCAGAAAGAGCTTATGATAAACCATTTATTAGTATCTATTATGGTAATTCTCTTCTTTCTGCAAGGGACATTAGTTGAGATCAAACAGAATTGGATTTAGAAGCATACCTTTAGACAACCAACTATGTATACACACACAATGTGGTTGTTTTAAGCAATGTAGATTGTTCATTTTGCAAGTGAACTATCGCCTAGCAAAAAAAAACTCACTTAGCTCAGTAAATGACATGAAGCTCTGCTGACATCAACTATCCAATCACATGCAAGTAAAAACCTTGTGCCTTGCACATGATTGGACATTCTTTGCAAACTGAACTATCACTGCATTCACCTAGCTAAATGAATGATCCCTTGAAAAGTGATAATTTACGGCAAGAGAATAGCCTAAATTCCTTAAGTGTCATGCTCAATCTGTATATGAGAGCAGTTTTTACTTTGCACAAGGTTTTGTTTCCCTGCCCCTCTAGTCCAAAAAAATACATAAAGCAGACCTATTTTTTCTCTGCTGCAGTTTTACTTTTACTTCCATATCTCCTCCCCACCTTTACTGTGTAACTGGACAATAAACTGATAAGCAGCACATTTTTTAGCACCTTTCTCTGTCATTCTGTTTTATAATTTTACTATTTTTCTTTAAAAAAACTATAGATGACAGTTAATATTAGTAGTTAAAATTGTGTGATATAAAAATTGCAACACCAATTTATTCTCCCGGATCTCTTCTTACAAAAATTAAAATATTTTAATGTATGTATAATATTTGAAATATTTGATGTTTTGCGGTTTTAAGTGTGATTTCATGTACAAATGTGCATTTTAGTATGTGTACACAAAATGGGAAAGAAATGATTATGGCGGTAAATAGGTTAATTAATTTAAAATGTTTTTTTTATGTAAGAATCCCCAGTGGTTGACATTACTACTGCATGGTTTTATTGCAAACAGTGATATCACCCTGTCAAAAGAACTAATACTATCCTCTCTACCAACTCTTCTAGGTCCACCCTGATCCTCTTTAGACAGCTACTGATGTGTAGCACAGGAATGTTCACATGACTCGGGTAGCTCGGATCATCGCCCCCTCTCACCCTAAAGCCCTTTAAACCATTTTTTCCTTTCCCCTCCCCCATTTTTTACTAACCATTATTACTTAAAAAAAATTTCCACACTTAACCAAATTTTTGATTTCAAACCTTTCTCGCACCCTACCTTCAGTATCCTCGCCTTCTCAATTCTCCCGCCCCCTCTTGCTTACCAGCCATCCCTCCCTCTTTCTCCAAAAAACACAAACACCTGTTTTGGATTAAAATGGCTGGCAAGCAGCCGTTTATTTAACAAAATTTAAACTTCTTTTTATTAAACAATAAATAACCAATAAATAACCATCTTAAATAACATATGAAATAACATACATTACCATAATTTAACATTCAAATTATCATCACAATAACGTAACATAACATTAGCATATTATTAACCAATAATATTTCAAAATTGCTAAACCCATAAAATTTTCTTTACCAATTATAACTAAGTCTGTAAACCAACAACCCATTATTAAAACCACTGTGCTCTATTGCACTATATCCAACTCCACTTTTTAACCACCAGGCTGCAGGTCTCGGAAGGGTAAAGTCCGCTCCACCTAGTGTAATTAACCATTTTGTACCACACTGGCCCCTAGCCGCCCAGCACTGCCTCAGGGGCTCCACCATAACACCAATAATGGGCACCCTACCACTGGGTTGCCCTACCAAAATGACCAACAGGATTCTTACCCTCCTAAACCCCAACCGCCACTGCGCTCAGGCGGGATACCTTATGCCTGAGCGCTCTTCCGCACCCGAAATGCTCTCTGCACTCCATCTTGCAGACCCAAAAACCACAAATCTGTACCTATGGCATTCAGGTGCACCCCGTCACTGCGCAGAAACCTCCACGTTTCCTTCTCCAATTCTCCTCTGACCACTATCCCCCCATTCCGAGCTACACACCTGGCCACCTCCTTATTTACTTTGATCTGTGCCTTTTTGAGTTTCGCTACCAATCTTGCTCCCCTCCAACTCGTTCTGGCCACTATGTCTGACCAAACTATGACTATAAACTCCCGGGAATTCCAACCTGATCCTCAAATAATCAATTTTTACATCCCTGATCAGTTCCCGCATAGATCGCTGCACTAAATCATTGCCTCCCGCATGTACCACTACCACATCCGGGCGCCGGTCCAATTCCACAAATCTTCAAATCTCCCGCACCACCCTGCTCCATAGCATGCCACAAACACCCAGCCAGTGCACCGTAGCCTCCTCCCTGGGCAATCCTAGCAGTGGGTCCTCCAGCCGTACCTCCGCACCTCCGCACTTCTGGCACCCCACCACACATAGGAGTGACCCAGTATCCAAACTAAGCAGTGATGCAGTGATGCCCTCCTGTAATAAAACATTTTACCAACTCCTTCCACCCCGCACCACCACACCAATTACCCCAGTATGAACCCCCCCATCTTACAACAGATGTGGCCGAATGTACAACCGGAACCTTCTCGATTCCCATTTTTGTCAGATCCCTCTCCCCTTGCAACTTAAACAAAAATGCCATACCCGCTAATTTCTTATTGACCCCCGCCATCGACACACCTCTAGCAAAACCCTGTGCCAACCAAAATAACAGTAGGTGCACTAACTCCTCTCCTGTCCTCCCACATCCAAACTGCTTGCATAACTGATCCCACTCTCTCCAAACCCCCGCATAACTAGTCCAAGTGCGCTCACTCACCGATCTCTGTACCTTCTCACCAATCAGGCCAATGCAAGTCCCCACAGTTCCACTGGACAAGGCTCCCCTCACTGCTCCGCTTCTGGCGCCAAGGCGCGAAACCTGTCCTACTGGAAACGAGACAATGCATCAGCCACAACATTTTTAACCCCTGGAATATGTTGTGCTAGATGTTATGCTGCAAGCACCTCAGCACTAAATGCCTCAACAGCCACACTGCTGGCCCTGATGATACTGACAAACTGTTGATGGCCTGTACTACCCCCAGGTTATCACAATGGAATCTAACATTTTTGTTCGCTAAATCCTTTCCCTACAATTGAACTGCCACCACAATAGGGAATAGTTCCAGCACCACCAAATTCTTCACCAGCTCTGCTTCCACCCACTCTTGAGGTCACTCCCCCGCACTCCACACACCCTGAAAATAGGCGCCAAAACCCATAAACCACATAGCCTTCCCATTGAACGAAACCAAAAACATTTTCCACACCTTCAAATCTGCCTTCACTTCCTTGGACAAACGCACAAAGTGTGACAGCGATTTGACTGCCGTCGCAGCTGCCAACCGTCTACAAAATATCCTGCCCATCCTCACCACCCTACATGCAAAGTTCAACTTCCCCAACAAAGACTGTACCTCTCTGTCACAAACCTATGTCTAAATGAACCTTATTGCACATGTTCAGTTGCACCGCACTTCGCACATGCTAGGTGCGTAGCCTTACTCTGCACATGCCCAGTGCAAGCTCCAATCAGACACTAGGACGGCACTATATAAATGGTTTGTCTGCAATCTACTTTCACCACTCTGATTCGCAAAGTCATTGGACATTTTCCTTTATTGTTTACCTGCAAGGTCATTTGACATTTACCATTATCTGGTCTGCAAATAAACTAAAAGGGACATTTACCTATTAACCTATACACATGTGTGTGTGATCTCCTTACAAAGTCAAGGTTAATCAAAGTCAAGATTCCCTCAAACAGAGCTCTCCTTTCTGAAGGCTGACACTCTCTCAAGCACATCTTCTTCCTGTCACAAGCCCCAACCACTTCCGCTGTCAGTGCTATTAGCTTGTTTTGCGGCAACCTGCTCTCCATAGCTACGGAATCTAACTCAATGCCCAGGAATGTAATCACTAAACCTGGGCCTTCGTTTTTTTCTGCCGCCAAAGGTACACCAAAATGATCCGCCACATGCTGTAATGTCCCCAACAAAACCCTACAAACTAAACTATCCAGGGGCCGGATCAACAAAAAATCATCCAAATACTGGATGACCGAATCCACCCCTGCCACCATCTTAACAACCCACTCCAAAAAAGTGCTAAATTGTTTAAACAATATGCAGGAAATGGAGCAACCCATGGGCAAGCACCTGTCCACGAAATACTCCCCCTACCACTTGCAACCTAACAAACACACACATTCAGGATGTACTGGCAAAAAAAACGTGGCCTCAGTGTCCGCTTTTGCCATCAACGTGCCTTTTTCATAGCGACGTATCCACCGAATAGCAGCATCCAGCGATGTGTAAGCCACGGAGCACAATTCCGGGTCAATTCCATCATTTACCGAACCCCCTGGTGGGAATGATAAATGTTGGATCAATCTAAACTTACTTGGCTCCTTTTTGGGGACTAAGCCAAACGGTGAAACCACCAGGCCTTCCAGTGGCGGCATCTCAAAGGGGCCGCTCATCTGTCCTAGCCCCACTTCTTTCTCCAATTTTGCTGCCACTACCTCTGGATGCTGTAACGCCGTCCTTTGAAACATCAGGCAATTTGCAGGGAATCCAAAAACCATTCTCAAAACCCTCTTCCAATATTCTAGACGCCGCCCGGTCAGGATACTTACTTAGAAAAGGCCGCATCCTTGCAATGATCACTGGCGTCATTCCTTTTTCCAGCGCCATCCCCCCCCCCCTTGCCCCGTGCTTAAAACACCTGGCAAGCCCATCGTTACCTCCAAATCCTGAACATTCACAGCAGAAACAGCAACAGCCAGCACACTCCATACTTCTTTCCGGCCGGCGATCCAACTCCTTGTGGCCCACCACCCCCCCTAAACAAAACTGTTGTCCACTCTCATAATCCTCATCCAAAGACCAATGTCTTTGTGATCCCAACGCAGTGACGGTCGCACTGCCTTCTGCTGACGAAGTTGTTCGTCATACGGCAGCCAGGCAGTCCCCCCGTAAAGCCGCTGCGCTTCCCTAATAGTGTCTAGGTAGCAAAATAAACCCGCACACAGCTCTGGCTGACATTCCCCCAATACGCTGGCTAAGATACTAAAAGCCTGTATCCAGTTAAGGAAGGTATGAGGAATCAAGCGATGACGCCATTGCTCGCTGTCATCCTTGCTCCCCTTCCCCGCCAGCCTATTGACATTGATGCGCTCTAATGGCAAGAGAAAATATGTTGACGTAATCACCTTTTAAAATCCGCTTGTGAACTTCCTCCTTCAAGTGCGCTCCAAGCGGGCCCTCGAAGCACACGTAGACTTCTCCTCTCGCCGCATCTCCCACGCCGTCCATCGACGCCGACCTGCTTGCCTGCTCCTGTCCTTAAATATACCACTGCCTGCCTCCCCTTCCCCTACACTTGATACCACTGACCCCTCACATGACCTCTCCCCACTAAACTCCTTCTGCGCCCCCCTAAACTACCCCCTTTTTGAACCCTCCCCTCCCCCCTCATGGACCCCTGCTTAATCACCTGCATGACCTCCCTCAAACCTCCTAACACAGCTTGCTTCAGCGTCACGTCCCGGATTCCCTGGTGACACATCCCGGCTCCTCCCCGCATCACATCTGGCCGGCCTGAAGCCGGCCGCCTGGAGGAACTCCCAGGCCTATAGGTGCCTATCCTGCAACCAGGCCTCACCGTGAGAGGCCACTGCAGCCCTAAGCTGCTCCATCAGGGTGTCTGAGGACACCATGCTGATGTCATCTACCTAAAATTTTCTTCCCGCAAATTCTGTCCCTCACTTCCGATGCACCCTCTTTTTAAACCTTCTACTCTCCTCCCCTATACTTCTGACCCATCCTCTCACTACTCCCCACCTCTCTCTCCTCACTTTTCATTAACCCTTAACACTCCGGCAGGGGGCCGGACGCCCTCCCATCCCAGTCATGCCGGCCCTCCTCATAGTCCCCTGCTGCGGGCCTCCCTGGAGTTAAGCCACATACACACGTGCAATAATAGTCGTTGGAAAGGATCTTTCACAATCCTTTCCAACGACTAGCACTGCACGATGCATGAACTAGTGCTGTACATACAGCACTGTTCTGCTCTATGGAGAGGGGAGGGGGAGAATGACAAGGCGGCACCCTGCTGCTCGCTCTCCCCCATCCCTTGCATTACAATCGTTAGTCCTCCATCGTCCATGGAACCGCCAGGATGGTCGTTCAGAGGATTGACGACTGGCGCTGTACACATGCCAGATTCTTGCCCGATATCGGCCTTGAGCCAATTATCAGGCGAGAACTATTGGACGTGTGTACATAGCTTAACATTACACCCAGAGAACTATTCTAAGCAGTGCCAGAAACAGGGCTGGGCTCTACATTGAATAATGCATCACCAAGGTCCAAGACGTTAACACTGCATGGATTTGTACATGCTACAGTTTTATGGAAACCAGTCCAAGCTGGTTTAATGCAGAAATCTGATAATTCCATGATATATGTTAAGATTTTTTAGCATTTAATACTCCCATGAAAAGCCTATTCAATTTTATATTTGCCTTAACTACTGGTACAGCCTTGACAAGACTTCTGTTAGGAAGTTAAGCATAGTACAGGATCTTCTTTATGCAAATTAGCTTAAAATGGTAATGCCAAACTCTGTCTTTATGTAAAAGCTATTCATTTATTACTTTCTGATGATACAAGTGATTGCACAACAATTTCCAGCACATTGCACACAGAAATATTTATCTTCCAGAAATATTTTCGGGTGATTTCCTCATTTTTGGTCTTCAAAAGTTTGATGAAATGATGTCGGTAATTTATTTCCATTCTGTATATATATATATATCCAGGAAAATGATTTCCCATAAAACAAGACTAGTATCTTTCTTGTTTATACTTATGTCTGATTACATTTTCTGATTATGATTTGTGGCAGCATCTTTAATATCTTTTTTAAATACTTGTAGAAGTTTTCTTGTATAGGACGTGAAATTTTGAATTTGGAAAACCTTTTTTTAACATTTAGAAGTGTTACTGATCTCTGATTTGGTGCACATGGTTCTTGCCTCTGTCAATATCCACTATGGTCACCTAAAGCTTGTGATGTTCTATCATAATAAAATTATATTATTATATTATCAATTTGCCTATACAGTATAGAAATTCCCTGCTTATACACTGTGATTGACTTTTTAAGGATTAGAGTCTGGCCACCTAGCAAAGCATTTGTTTACTTTAGAATGCATATTAAAGAAGTACGTAAACCTGTGCTCCCCCTGAATACCCTATCGTGCATGCAGAAGCTTAAAAAACATAACACACCAGGTGCACTGGGTTGCATTGTTCTGCAGTTTAGCAACACAATATAATGCAAGGACCCTCAATATGCCCTGGTTATACCAACACTCTGCACAGATGAGGTCATATTTTTGCTCTCCTCAGCATGTTTCTGATATGCTAAAGCACATTGCAACATACTGTGATGAATGAAAATAAAACAAACCTTCAATTTATTTGTAAGGCCAGCTTGTCTGCTATCCCCTCACCACCTATATTAACTACCAGGCTAGGTGTGCCTCATCTACCAGGATGGTGTGCCTCATCTACCAGGAAGGTGTGCGTCATCACTGTTGCAACCAGCACGTAAAATCCTGCAGATTGGTAAAGTAAAAATTAGCTTTGTCTTCCCATTTGCTGGTGGTGGTTAGGTGCAGTTCTGTGGGAAGTTCCACCTAAAAAAAAACACTGTTCTATTAAATAAGCAATAGGGCTTTTTGAACACAGTTCAAACATTAAAATATATGGATGTTGAATTTATACTTCTGTGCCTTAGATTAAAAAAAAACATTTTAGTAGTCAGTTCAATAAAGCATATTTCATGTGGTTTTAACATAAATTATTTGCTCCTTTTAAAAAAATCTGTATTTTTTTTTGTTTACTAGAAGCTTTATTGCATTTTGCAAACATTTAACACATGAGAATATACTGTATTTTTTGTGAAAATTTATGAGAATACATTTTTTAAAATAAAAATTACTCTCTGTAGTTAAATATTTATTGCATGAGATACAATGACAACTGCACACCTAAATGATATGTATGCTAGTGAACTGAATATTTTGGTAATAACAACATCACAAATAACTGATTCTGTAATCAGCATTAATTATAGGGTCAATTTACTAAGCATGAGTTTTTTTAAATTGTAATCCTTATTATAACTCATGGTAGTATTTATATGAAAACATGCAACTCACATACCAAAATATCTGATAGAAGAGCAGGTAGGTTTTTGGTTTAACCCCCTAACCGCTAAGCCCGTAATTTCTCGCACTAAATATTTTTGCTCTTTTGGTTAAGCCCGTATTTTTTCGCCTACACTAAAATCCCCACTTACCTGGTCCCGCTGTGCTAATCCAGCGTCGGTTCCGTGTT
>NC_092869.1:13661033-13742833 GCF_032062135.1 Pyxicephalus adspersus
CCTGTGTTCACCGTCAAATACCCATCATATCATATGTGAGGGGAATATGATTTTTTATAGAACCTACTTATTTGATCAAAATAACTTTGATAAATGACACCTATTAGTTAAAAAATGCTTTTGTGATCTATCAATTGTTTAGAAAATTTGTACCTAAAAATCAATTACATTTAGGGCAAAAAGAAATACCTAGATATAACTAGAAATAACTTAAAAAAAACAAGTATAGTTCCTATACCTGATCTCCAGTGCTGTTCCCCACTGATTTACCCAACCAGCATGGAACTGCTCTGCTACTAGGTTTAATGACACCTAGTTTAATTCAACACACTTTAAGACAAGTGGCATCAAGGTTCCACCCCCATCTAGCTATTTACCACTGCTTACTTTTAATTTACCCCTAAGCCACATGTGGCTCAATATTTCTAGTTCAATCCTTGGCAAGACAGTAGCCTTAGATCCCCATCTCTATGATTGACATGTCAGAGGTGAATTGAGGCAAAATGGAGATATCAGCACAGGAAAATATTCGTATACTTGATTTTTGGAGATGATGCACAGATGGAATCAAAGAGATGAGAATGTCAAAAATGTGTGAAAATGTCTATCAGTCTATTCCAGTCTGAACTAAAAAATGAGGACATGAATGATCATTTTGCACAAGCTAACTTCCAATAGCTTCCCTAGTTTCTATTTTTTCGGTGTACTACCATTGCTTCACATGCGATTTCTTTCTAAACATCCTTAAGTCACCTTCAAATAGCAGATTGTCTTTAATAAATAAATTGATTTTTTAAATCTGAAAAAATATTTCTTTAAAAATAATATGTCTTAATTATAAGACAATAAAAGGGATGTGATAAAAAAATCAACAAAAACTGCCCTTCATGTGTGAGATTTTGTACAAAAAAATCTTTCTTTCTTTAAAATGTATGCCCATTCATTATATCAGGAAGATAATTATAATATTTTATCAGGAAGTAACTGAAAATAGTGTCAAAAAAAGTTTGCCAAAAATATCTGCATGGTTAAAAATAATACCTTTCTTAATGTATGCTTACTATATCTACCGTACCTACTATACTTTAATTTGAATACACTGGTAATTATAAATACCTGCAGCAATATTTTATACCGTGCATTTATGTACCACGTGCATAGAACTAGTGTCTTATGAATTACTATAAGGCCTGTTCACTTTGCAACATAAATTACAATACTTTGTGTAACTTGTGTAAATTTGTTGACTTTACATAGAATACTGAGTCAAGAAAGAACATTCAAAAACAGGATTTTTGCATACACATATTCAGATAATAATAGCAGCAAAATTTTGCTTCGTTGACTAATTATGTAGAAATCATGGGGTTTATTGAGTAGTTGATCAAACTGACAGTAAGGATATTACTAAGTCAAGTGATACAACTTCCCGCAATGCATGCATTCAGTCACCCGTGCAGGTTAGGATTGGATCACCAGTAAGTTTACTGTCTGCCTTTAGTGGCATGATAATAAATATTAAATGACAAGTGATTCTTATGATTGTCATTTAAGAGTAGTGTCTGTGCCCTTGTCTCTGCAGCTTGAATTTAACAGATGGCTGAGCAGGGTAGCAAGTTTCTATTGTGTCATTAGTGTATGGTGATGGATATGTTCTTAATGTATACAGAATCCTAAATGTAACTTACTTCTACCATAGAAGCTATTTTAATTTAATAGGCATTTATGCACCATTTTAAAAATGTTAACATTTGTTGATATAAATAAGTTGCATTTGTATTTACATTTTCTGTGAAAGTTTATTATGCATCTGTAATAAGTATGAGTAATTTTTAATGAAGGTGTCCCTTACCTACCAATTATATTAGCATTTGCAGAGATGTTTGTCATTGAATTGGTACCAAAGGGTGAGTGGATTTTATAGCACATTTTCATTTCAGGCAAAAATGTAAACATCATGCATGCTATTGGCGGACATTATAGCTCCGTTCTAGCGATGTCCCATGTGGAGTGAAGACCACCTACCACAGGATCTGATGCAAGAAGGGAAGACCTGCCCTTGGGGGTTATTTAATTTATATCTCTTGATGGGTTATATCTTAAGCATCCTTCCAAAGCAATTGGCCTAATAACTATAGAGTTTTATACTGTATATGGACATTCTTCAATTATTTGCATTTGCATCGAAAGTTTCCTTGAGTGAACTTAACCTCCCTGGTGGTATTCCCGAGTGTGGCTCGGGGTATATTTTCATTACGAAAAGCAGTAACCCTGAGCCACACATGGGGTGGCATTGTAAAGGACTTACCTGGTCCCGACAAGCCCACGGCGTCCTCCAGCAATGTTTACCCGGCATCTGTGTCCCCTGGCCTCACTTTCCCCCTATGATCAATGGACATGTGAGCCTGCAAGGGTGGTGCGCTGGGGGGCGTGACTGGGTGAGAATTTTAAACAAAAAGGAACTGCTTTGACCACCAGAAAGGTAATGTGGAACTAAACCGAAAAAAAAAATACACTTACCTTTAATTCTTTAGATCCCTTGATCATGCTGGAAATTTCCTGGATCGAGTCCTGCGCTGTCCTGGATTCTTTTTCATCACGGCACTCTTCAGTGTTCTTCTTCTGGCTATATCACCCGATCACTGCGCAGATGTGAGATCGGGTTACATGGCTGATGTAAAGGGGAAAAAAAAGAGAGCCTATCTCACTGTGCATGTGTGAGATTAGCATTTCTTTCCCCTCATTGTAGGAAAATGCCCCTTCTTTACTTAAACTTAGCTTCCTTAGGCTTAGTTTGCTTAAACTTTACATTGCCTTGCCACCTCCTCCTAGGCCCTCTCAGTTACAAGCCTCCTCACTGATAGGTGTCTTCTCTTTTAGGCCACCTTTCTTGGACCTCCTCTTTTATGTCTTTTCTCTTCTAGTCCTCCACATGTCCCAGAGAGAACTTCAAGATTACTCAACTTGGTACTGTCAATAAAGGGTAACCAGTCCTGCAAAAACAAGAATAGATTTTTTTTAAAGATCATTTTTCTAACTCTATAGTTTTGAATCAGGTACTGCACATATACAAAGCAATGCAGAGTATTTTTTTTCTTTTTAGTACTAAATTAACAGTTCTTTTTCATACAAATTAGTGTCTATTTGCAGGCAAATATTCATGATGTATCAAACACATGCTGAACGGCCTGTCATGTCAAAAAATGATTTAAAATATATAATTCATTTTGTTCTGGTGTATTAACTATGTCACATGGCAGTCAAAAACAGCTAAAATACCTCTAGGCCAAATTGAGGGAGTTTGAATATTAACACCATTGATAATAGCCAAAATCTACTCATGCATAAACAAATGATGCATGCTCATTCTCTAATTATATGCATTTGCAAAACTATAATTAGACAAAAGAAATCCAAAGCATTCAACATACACATTAGTCTTATCGAAGAGAACATATCTTCTATTTTGCATAAATGCATATTTATAGTGGTAATACTGTTAAATATTTATCAGAGAAGTTTTTTGCATACACATTAAGCTACCTAAATGGGAATATTGAAGCAATATATAGTAACATGGGGATAACAGCATTAGATTAGTTACTTGACATGCAAATTTTTACAATATGACCAAATAAGTATGATAACAAAGGAAGCTACTATGTCTGACTTTTAATAAACTCAAACAATTGTGTTGCCTATAATAAAAATGTTTATCTCTGGGGCTCCGGGAACAACACCCATCTGCTGGAGAGTTTGGAATTGTCACCCTGGGAAAAGACATGTCTGACTAGAGAACACCTCTCATGCTTCTTATGTCCATAATTTGCAGAGGTGGAATTAATTTACAGAGGTGACCTTGTAAAACAAAAACACTACTCCAAATAACACTGCAGACTGAACAGTAAGTTATGAGCTCTCTTGATTTTGGTACAATGAAAAAGTATTTCTTTTGTACTTATCAAAGATATATAGAGCAAACAAGAAATTCATACAGTTCATACACTTTACATACTGTACAAGAATTAAGAGATTTTTTTAAGTTGATGTTTTTGTGAATAAAAGTGGGCAAAGTGCCTTGAAATTAAACTGGAGCCTTCAGCAAGAATATTTGAAGCTAACCCCTAACAAAACACATTCACATTCTTCCTGTTCATAATAGGCTCTGACAAAAAAGTTTGTTTGCCAACACTGGCATAAAGGATTTTGTAAGATAAATTTTTACTAAATGCTGTATTCCAGCCATACCGTCAATTTTACATAATTGTATGGGCTTCTTACTGTACTTGCTTACTCTGATTTCAATGTATACTGTGAATCCCTGTAATTTTATAAGCATTTTAATAAAGTAGAGAGGAGGAACCAGGGAAAGCAGAATATTATTAGATTAAATCTCAGTTTTTTGAAGTTTTATCTGGAATTACTAATCAGACTTATTTGCTACCAAAATATTAAGGCAAACAGCTATGTACACATAACTGTTTGTCTGGCTTCATCTGTACCTTCTAAATTGCTGTTTTTGTCTGTATTATGTATTGTCTTCAGTACAGTGCTATAGAAGATTATAGTGCTATCTAAATCCATATTATTAATGATAAAATTACTTTTATTAGGAAAACCCAATGTTTCTAATCCTTTACAAATGTATTAAAAGTGTGTGCTTTATTAAACAAGATATACTTATTATTGGCTGATTTAAATACAAGAAAAGTCAGGGATCACAGTTTCCAAAAGGGTTCTATCAACTGTAGCTCCTGAAATGACTTTGCCTAGCTAACGTTTCTGGCTGGGGATAAAAAGTTTTGCAAATGAACTGAGAAAAAGCAAGAAGATAAAAACACCTTTAAATTTTCGTTTGTATTGTTTGAAAAGTAGTAAAAGCAAGATATGATTAGCTAGTATGATTATATGAAATATGTCTTTACACTAAGCTCACAATGCAGTAAGCTGATTACATTGGAGGCCTCATATGAACATTGACATCATAGTTCTTCTTTAAATTTTGTATATTACCACATTTTCTCCTAAGGTGTTTCTTATGCTTAGGACCTTAACTTAGCTTTCTTCTTATATATTATTAAACACAAAGTAAATACAATAAGTGTCCACAATAAGTATTGTGTTTCTAGATTTTGACTTTTGCTATACTTTTGATTGTATTCCTGGAGTCAGACTTTTGCTAATTGTAATTTTCCAGTACATGCTAAATGTTTTTACATTGAGCTGAGACTGTGCCATTTGAATGACTTCTCAGATAATGAATAAGCATAATGGTTAGTGTGTAAATAAAAACAACTTTTTTGTGCGGTCGACGTTTCATCTAAAAAAAAAGGTCAATGCACAGCAGTGCAGTGCACAATGTACAGTAGTGCAACCATGCTCGTGCAGCTCATGGTTGTCAATCCAGTCTAAGACCAGCATGAAATTATCACCTGGTTAAGTGTATGTGAAGCCAAAACATTTTTTTAATAGGGTATAAAAGATAAAAATCCTTTGTCAAATATTTTTGTCTGTGCCCCACTTTGAAGATTTCCCTTCATTTCTGGTCTTGGAGATAAAACAGGAAATGAGAGGAAATCAATCTATTCCCATCCCAGAGAGATGTCATGTAAACAGGTCAGCAGGATAAAGAGATGGGTGAATTTAGCCAGTGGGGATATTTGCATGCACTTTAATCTGTCTTAGGTCAGTTCATGGATGGTTCAGTATGCACAAGCTAATGCAGCCCATCATCTTTTTATCAAGTAGGGAAAGAGAATGCACTTGTGTACAAAATACTGTGTTGCAGGTATGCTGGCATATTGCAGAGCTATTAGGTGACATTCTGGCCCACACCAGTGAAAGCAAAACCAGGCAGTTGATTTTAATCTGTTGCTGCTAAAAGATTTACCACTTGCTGTAACATGAATTGTCTAAAACTACACAGGAGAATTTTAGTGGCTTCATTCTGCTACTAGTGTCTAGATGTGGCAAATGATCACTTAACAGATGGAACGGATGATTCCCTATAGAGTAAGCTACACAAGCAGCCTAATGGCAACTGAAGAAGCCCACATGGCAGGCCAACAATATTACTAATAAGTGCCAGGCAATGGCTGCTTAGAAATGTCAGCCTGCAACATTATGTGCTGCTACTAAGATTCACAAAAAGCAGTTTGCTTGCAAAAATTGTATAAAACATATTGTAGGCAGGGTATTACCCTGTACTGACTGGGTTACTTATGGAAATTCTGGTCTTGTTTTGGCATTTACCAAGAATGGCTGACAGCAGTGACAGGCTGGGTCTTTGGGCAAAAACTAATTTTCAATATTACATTTATAGCTTTTGATCCATCATTCATTAAAGTGACAGGTTGGTTTTGTTTCAAACATTTTTTATATTCATTATATCTACTAGAACCCTATTTGGACATATTTCTGTAAGTTACAGGTCTACAATTTAAAAAAAAAAATTGCATGAAAACCTGTAACACTTTTGGTACAGAAATCTAGACCTCAGTGTAACGCCCAGGTGGTTAAGTAAAGTCATTGGATATTATTATTTGCTGAAACGCTGCATTTGTGTTTTGTTTTTCTTTGTGACATGTGCATGTAGAATAGCATGGTATTATGTGACACTGCACCTTTATTAGATTGAGAATATATAAAAATATAATTCACTAGTGCACTGCATTTTTAAAAATAAAAGTTTTGCATCATCTGAAGTTGTAAAAAAAGGTACAA
Organism: Pyxicephalus adspersus; assembly: GCF_032062135.1. NCBI lineage: Eukaryota > Metazoa > Chordata > Amphibia > Anura > Pyxicephalidae > Pyxicephalus > Pyxicephalus adspersus. Next base: position 13,667,757 of record NC_092869.1, read on the forward strand.
TACAAACTCTCTATATAATATAATATAAAGCTATCCTTAAGGTCTTCAGAGTGCTCTTTTCAATGATAAGAATGTATATTGTTCCTGTAAATAGGAAGTTGATATCACTCAAGGATGCTACATCTATCCAGCTATATAAACCTACCCTGGGAAAGCAAAACATTGCAACCCAGACAGTTTCATTCCTGAAATCTGCCCCTTGATTAAAAAAAAAAAAAAAAAAACAGTGAGGGGAGGGGAGTGAAAGACATGGGTACTTGTCATAAATGAATTCTCAGCACAAAGCTGTGTTCTCATTGTGTTATAATCATTGTTTCCTGTTTGTTAGCTAATGACATCATTTCCCCTTTCCTGTCTGATTAAAGCCCAGCTCTGCTGGACTGTTTTTCTCTCCCCCCACTTGTTTTATTCTTAAACAAAAATACCCTAATAAATAAAAGCCCCTGACAGGATTCCCACAATTAACCTTTCTTTCACTGTACAACATTGTTCTGAGAAATAACCCATAGCCTATAAGATATATTCTTCCTTTCAGCTTGAGCCTAATAAATACTTGACATACGTGAAAAGTTCTGAAAACATCACATAATCAGTTAGAGAATATTAATTTAAAAGGCATTCTCCAACTGTGGAAATGATACACATGAGAGAAAATAATGGTCATTGGAAACCTTCAGTTTATTAGTGATCTTAAGTAATAAGGAATTTCACTAGACTAAAGTTATAAATGAACAATGGTTGCTAAACCTACATGATTATTGCATCTAATATCTACAATATATTACCTGTCACCAGTGAAAGTGAAGGGGGTGCTTGAGAGCCTATAACACACCCCCAGCGTTCCTGCACCCAATCTAGGCCAGTGGCTTTCCAAGATACTAAGATCTGCATGTCCAATTGAGAACTTTGTAAAAGCAGCAACATACATTTTCAACCCACTTTGAAGAAGAAAACCTTTCAGCACTAAAGCTATTTGTGATGCAATGCAGTGGTCATGTGACAGGTCAGAGCAAAGCGGGATGTTATATAAATGTATATAAATATACATATATATATATATATATATATATATATATATATATACTGTTCTGTGTATTACATTTGTGTGTTTATTACATTTGTTCATTCACAAGAATACTTTTGCAAGTGGTCCCCAACCCCGAACTATTTTAATGAAGTTTATCTAAATCCAAGTTTATTGCAGCTTACTAGTTTTTTGATATGGTGCATGCATTGTTATTATTTAGTTAGGCCCTTTCTTTAACTTTTACGTGCTAAACCTGTAAATACCTCCACTGTATCAAAGGAGGGAGTCATTTGTACCACCCAGGCTGAACAGAGATGTTTGCCTTTGTTTATTTCCATTGCATAAAACAATGGTCCCTAACCTTTTGGAGCTCTCGGACCCTAATCTCACAGACTCCGGACTGCGCATGTGTGGGGGGCCGTGTCACTCATAGGGTAAGTAACTTCCCTCAGAGTGATGTCATGATGCCAGGATCCATCCACTCTCCCATCGCAGGTCTGAGCCTGTCCAGAGACACAACCTGCCCACTGCCCTGAGCTCACCATGCATTCGGCAGACGGCTGGGGGGTTGGGGACCCCTGGTATAGAAGATGATGTGATAAGCAGTTTATAAAAATAAGAAAACATTGTTTTTTGCTTCCAATTTAGCTCCTGGGAAATTTCTAGGGCATTGCATTTCTGGCTGAATCAACAGGTATTTTGTATAATTGCTGAAAAAGTTCTTAGACTGAAAAATGAAAATGAATGCTACCAGTGACCCAACACAAGCCACTCATGATCCTTTAAAACTTTCCCACCATCATGCCTCTTAAATCTGAATAGCAAGGGAAAGTTTGTTTTGTGATTAGCCCATCTCACACCAACTTGTCTCTGATCACTCTAAAGCAATCTCCAGTGCTTGTTGCTCTGTGTATAAAAAAGTGGTAAGCTGCATGAAACAGGGTCATATAGTATTTCTGCAGCACAGGAAATGTGTAACTTAATGGGAGTTTAAAGTTTCTAAAATGTATGCATTGCCATCATTGTGATAATAAGAATGATGGTTTTATGAACTCAAGCATTAGAAATTTCACTAATTTGTTTAATAGTACTAATCTATAATCATATACTACGATCCATATTATATGTATTTAATAAAATAAATACTGTAATGTATCTGCTAGAAAAGCAAAGGCAAATCGAAGCTTTGCTGAGTTTAGTGATTTAGGTGAAGCCGTGTTCATGCTCAATGCAAAAAAAAAATTTTAAAAAGGATATTTTTCTGCAAATTATTGGATTATTGAAGAGAACATAGTTTTTCCTTATTCACAAAGCTCTGTGGGGAATTCTCTTTGCTAAAATAAAAGTTTATTGTGCTTTAGGAAATTAACCCCAGTAAATGTATTGCTTTAGGAATGCAACAATTTTATATTCTGCAGCAAGTAATTAGGCAAGCAAGCTTACATTTTCAAAGCTGCACAAGACAAATTACACCTGGACTCTGAACTGTTGCCCTAGGCCAAGCAGACTCATTTGTTTTATTTCTTCAGTTTTTTAAATGGGTTTCATAACGGAGACATGCAGGGAACTTATGAATGACTATGTGAAAAATGTTGGCAGTCGATGAATTCTCTCACTCCCAAAAGTTCAATTATTGCTATTTCCTCTAAAACATGGAGATGCAATATTCTTGTGAACATGTTTACTATATTTGACCATATAAACCATAGATGGAGATGAACTACACTGATTCTGTAGACACAGGATAGTCTACAATTTGTTATCAGGACTATTTTGGATGCTGATAACAAGGTCGGTAGGAAAAGGAGTTGAAAGTTTAGAACCACTTGATGAATAGCAGTTCCAATCCTTACAGACAGGATGTAGCTTCAATATTATACCCATTATTTCTGCCACTTCCTATGGCCCGATTTCCTTTTACTTAAGTACAGTCCATGAGAACTGTTTCTTGTCAGTAATTTATTGCACAGAGTCCGTAAAGAAAAGTTGACTTATAGGTTGTGCACTATGTGTTTGATATAGATAACAACTTCAACATTGTTAAATGCGGTAATATACCCTTGGGATATTTTTCAGTATTACCACACTCTGATTATTACAGACTCTCCTATAGAATAGTCATAGGTACAGCAACAGCAGGTCCATAAGAAACAGAAATGCCTGAAATAGTTATTTATTTTGCTACCTGGAAGGTGTTCTGTATCAGTAATTACATTTACTCCATGTAACAGTCAGGGTCCACAGCAATTTTTCTGTGAGGTCTGTATGTTTTCTCAGGTATATACTTGCTTCCTCCAGGTTCTTTGCTTTTTTCCCATTTTTCAAAGTTGTAATGATAGGTTTATATGTGCATGATGAAAATGTTGCCATAGTGCATGTTTATTATTTTTTGGAAAACAAAGCTGTAGCAACCTTAAATCCTAATAATGTCTAAGTTAACCTTTTTTTTGTAGTGACGGGTACTCTCTAAATATTAGACATAACAAACATTATTCAAGCAGATTTAAACCCTATCCAAAAGACATTTCAATAACTGAAGTTCTGGCAAAGTTTTTTTTCTTCTTAGAAAATCTTGCTTAATCCTTATTAGTATGGTTATGCCCAGGGTGGGCCTCCAGACAATATAATTTGTTAACACAATGGCCATTGTCAGGGCTACTGTTGGCCTCCACTGGAAATGTATTAGGCAAATCAGCAGAACAATATTAGAGGTGGCAGGAACAGAGAATTCACCTCCTGAAAATGCACCTGCAGAAAATGATTGACCAAGGACCTTCTTGACATAAAAAATAATTGTAATTGACTTTACATTACATATTAAAGATTATTTGAAATTGTAATAATTAGGTTTTATACTTTAAGATTGGATGTGTTTTGTGGCTTATGGAATGTATTAATTCCATAATCTAAATTGAGTGCACCGCTAATAAGCTATTCTCGACATCTGTGTTTGTTATTTTTGATCAATGAGCCTAAAAACTATAAAAAAAATTGTATACCACCAAATGTGTTTGTGATATTCAATACAATTATGAAATAAAAACAGAAATAATTTTGTCATTGTAACAAATCAGTAAAATGGTGATTTATTATTTGTGTGAAATATTTTTTTTAAAAAGAATGAAACGACATTTGTAAAAAAGTAACTCATGAGTCTTGACCAGCCTCAATCCTAAAGAACTCAACATCCTGTACATAGTAAACGAAAATACTACAAAATATGTTAACAGGCCACTAGATGGCACTATTGATAAACATTACCAGTCAATACCAATATATGGCAAGTACAACAGGGATATTAGTTATATGGCAATGTATGACTCGAAGAGTCAGCATTTTTAAAATATTCAAGCATGAAATCCTAAGGTTCATAAAAGTTATAATTAGGCTTCAAGTAGAGTGTGAACTGTATGTAGACAATATGTTACCCTAAGCACATCTATGGAAATGTTTAAATTTGTTTTAGCAAAGAGCAAAGAGTACTTTACTACCACCGGATATTTAAACATATTACTTTCATTAATACCAATTACAAGAGATGAAACTGGCAGCAACTGCCTAAACATTTGGGCAGAAACAAGAGAATAAAGTACCAGTCCATTGATATTAGGCTGGAATAGGCTTTAGTTGTGTTCAAGATACCACATTTTAGGAGCTGCAGTGATCCCTTTTATCAAGTTTTTTTAAATTATAGTCCTAAAGCATGTGTGAAACAAACAGTTGCTGAGAACAGTGTACATGAGTCTACTATTAAATGAGGATCTCAGAATAATGTCTCTCATTGAAGTGTGTGCTGTAATACCTGATACATGTTATACAATTAACATGTATTCCTTGTGTATTAACATGTATTAATAATTGACACAAGGAAGTAAGCGAATTGCCCCACTATATGCATATTAATGATGTTTTTGGAAGTCCCTGACTTCTAAGAGAACAAAAGTTAAACAGGGCACTATTCCCCTTTATCTTAACATTTACAAGTCCATTTACCTTGCCTACCTCTAAGGAATCCAAAAAGTTGTTAATTGGAAAAATAAACTATTTGTTCATGTAAAAATTAAGTGAAAGTCCCTAAACTGCAGTTTCAACATAACAATAGGAAAAAGGGAATAGAGGAGGAGAGTTGTGGTGACAATGGTATAAAAATAGGTTCCCATCATTTTGGAAATAATTCTCACCATTCCTACAAATTAGAAAATAACGGAACACATGTCAAAGGGTTAATTCTATATTAACTCAAACTAAAATGAAGGGCTTTATTGATAAAACTGGGATTCTGACATTCCCTCAAACATTTCCTGGTAGGAATCTTCTAGGTCCATTTTTTTTCAATTTTAGTTATTGATTCCCACCAGGGAATGTTTGAGGCAATGTTAGATTCCCTGTTTTATAAATAGAGCCCTAATTGTTAGAAAATGAATATATTTCAATTTATAAATTATAGTGCTACAACTTTTTTTTACTTAAAAAAAAAAAAAAAAAAAAAAAAAAAAAAATATATATATATATATATATATATATATATATATATATATATATATATATATTTGTGACACAAGAAGCAAACCATATACAGTGCTTTATTAAATATGACTAAGCTATAAAGTGGTCTAGGTTAGATTAGGTTGCATTAGATATTATATATTCTTGTACAGTTAGCCTTCAACAAACAAATGAGGTTTCTTAATAAAAGTACCATTAATATTATGACTCTAGTACATACCAGCTTACTCGCTGCACCATCAGATTGGATCAATGTAAATGCTGTGTTCCTAAAAGCTACTGCAGGCCTTGACCATGAGGTACTGCACAAGGCACAGAACATTCTGTTCCGAATCAGTTGTATAGATTTTTGATTACTCTATTTTAATCTTAGTAGTACAGGGTTGTACCATGTTAACCATAGATTTTTTTTAACAAAGTAATTTGTTATATGTGTGTGTGTATGTATGTAATGCCTTTTTTGGTTATCTAAATATATTTTGTGGTGGATGGTTTTGGGAATGCTTAGTTCAGATATGATTTCATACATAAAACTGAAAAATCATACTTATATTTACACTTTAGTAGGCACTGAAAAACACAGGTTAATAAAATCAAGATATCTGTGGGTCTGGCCAAGCCTATGAGCGGATAGGAAGTACGGATTCACTGCTCCCACTCTGGCTACCTATTTCTTCCGGCTAAACCAGCTGCTTCTTGATTCCATCCACCCAGATGGGTAGGAAACACTTGCGGGATCCCGCTAATATACCTGGGCGAGGAAGATTGGGCAGTTTTTTCCCGCTACACCGCAGGAAGATTTCAGGAGGAAGGGGAGCAAGATGGCGCCCGTGCCTCCATGTGAGCTTTTTCTCCCATGACCATGGAACAGCAAATACAGAATAGGGAGAGCTTGAGCACCCCATCCCACCCAGCACCAGTGGAAGAGAGATACCGGTAGATATGCCCTGTGAGGGGGCACCATTCAGAGGAATCCCAAGACGTGGGGGTGGCTGAGGATTTTGAAGTGAGCCCACAGCATGCTGCTTTTTCCCCTGCCACTTCTGACAAGCACTCCCAAGCATCTCAAAGCCCAGCTCAGGTTCAAAATTCCCCTCATTGTGGTAGAGATCCCTATTTGCACAGTATGCCTACTATTGATTATTTTGAAAATTTTAGGAAGAGTCTAGTGGATACTTTCCACACAGAAATTGCCATACTCAAATGAGATATTATCTCGCGCTAGCCAAGCTAAAAGATAAACCACTGGAAATTGATCGAATCCATAGGGCCATTGGCCCAAAATCGTCAGATCCCAGACTTTCAAGGGATGTCATTTGTCGCCTTCACACTTATAGAATCAAGGATGACATCATAAAACCGGCCCTAGAACAGGATGACATCCTCTACAATGATTCACAGATTATACTGCTCCAGGATCTATCACACCGCACACTGGCGCAACAGATATCCTTGAACCCCTTTTTGGAAGGCCTACGTGCTCAAAATATATGTTCCCTTCCAACTTACTGCATTTAAAGATGCACTTTGTGGACATTGGATGATCTTTCTGATATTTTGGATGCCTTTAACCTTACAGAAATCGATATTCTAGATTGGCTGGAGCTAGTTTCTAAGGTGCTCAATCCACCAGAGAATCCATAGCAACTCTCTTCTAAGAAACAAGCACGTTCTCAAGGAAGCACCCCAACTAAAATTGCTTACCGCTGATAGCCTCAAGACAGGTGAGATCATATCGGTTTCCCTGTTTACCACTTATACAAATGCCTGCACTTTGTTGTTTACCTTGTATTAAGTAATGTACACAAGTTGCCTTGACTGTTAGATCAGTGACCTTTAACCTCCTGGGCCGTTTATTTCTGTCTGGATTTATATGTCTAAAATCGGTACATTAAAATTTATTTTACAGTATAATAGTATATTATATTATAAATATTTTATAGTATAATAAAGTTTGAAACAGAATATCATGGCAAAATAATAAATTAAATATATTTTTTAAAAATAAATTGTAATAAAATTAAAAATAAACTTTGACATGGTTTTGTGTATCAAACTTTATTATACTTAAGATAAGGAGAGGATAAGGATAGAAAAATATTATACTATATTCATAAAAAAATAAATTAATGTCTTAACATACATACATATAAGGTTTTAGAACTCTGACATTATGAATCTAGATACATTACATCTGGTTGGTTATAATGTACACCAAACCCCAGTGAAGTGAGGGTCAATATAGGTGATTTTCCTGTTAATGGTCTCTCCCGACGCGTTTTGCCCTCGTGGGCTTCCTCAGGGGAGTTGAGACCTTGGTATATTGACATAGGTATACCTTGGTATATGAAAGGATGGAAGATCAGTAATTAAGCCTGTACCTGAATGCCAAAATCATCCAAAAGGGGGGTTAGTGGTCTGAATACACTTGTTCAAGCTTGATTTTCCATGAAGGTAGTCCTGTTAAAAACACACAGATATTCGCTCTCCAAAGTAAGATGATGAATATGGGTAATATGTCAAACACCCAGGATAACGTCTATGGTGTTAGAGAGAGATGAGGTTTTCAAGTGCACAGGGAAAATGGGGTTGGATATTTTTTTTTTTTTGGATGAAAAGGAAAAGAGTGTGCTGTCAGCAGGCAAACAGCAACAATCCTTTTGTGCTGGTTGCCTGGTTATTTCTAATACTTGGTTGAAAACCCTTTGCTGGCAATGACAGCCTGTAGTCTTGAACTCATGGACATCACCAGATGCTGGGTTTCCTTCATTGTAATGCTCTGCCAGGCCTTTACTGCAGCGGCTTTCAGTTGATGTTTGTTTGTGGGCCTTTCTGTCCAAAGTTTAGTTTTCAACAAGTTAAATGCATGCTCAATTGTGTTCAGATCAGGTGACTGACTTGGCCATTCAAGAATATTCCACTTCTTTTGCTTTATTAAACTCCTGGGTTGCTTTGGCTGTATGTTTTGGGTCATTGTCTATCTGTAATATGAAATGCCTCCCAATCAATTTTGACTGGATTTGAGCAAACAGTTTGTCTCTGAACACATCTGAACACCTTTTTTTGATTGTGTAAAAAAAAGGCTCTAGTTCCCCACATTTTTTTGCAATCTTTTTGTGCAACCCACTGAATTAAAGCTGAAAGTCTGTAATTCAACTGCATCTGAGTTGTTTAAAATTATTTGCGGTAATGTACAGAACCAACATTAGAAAAAAGTTGTCTCTGTCCAAATATATATAGACCTAACTGTAAGTGTGTGGTTTTTACTTTTTTAACTACCCCAAGTGTGACTGGGGGTTATCGCTTTCAGCTTGTTTTTTGTACCTTCACACTCAGGGATTACCGCTGAGGAGGCTAAACTAATGGGTCAATTTTGTATCATTATATTGAGGTGCATTTATTGTATTTGCCCAAGTTCACTATGTGTTTATACCTGTTAATTGTATTTTGCATGATAGTTCATGTTTCTTGGGGTCTCCCTCACTCAATAGGATACATAGCTTTAAGCGAATTGCCTCCCTGAGTGAGTGAGGCCTGTTGCTTCCTACTAGGATGCTCTGGATTCCGGGGGTACTGGCCCATCCCCCTGGGATGCATATTATGTTTCTCCTCTTCAATAGTTTTTATAAAATGTGTAACTGTAGCTGGGGCCGGAGCCCCTACCATAGGTTGTCCATGTTACCCCAATCAGGACCACCAGCGCAGTTTCTGCAACTGACAAATTTAATAGATTCCCCCAGCCTACCTTGACCCTGATTATCCCTTTACACTCCATCTCCCCTACCTAAACTTCCTAGATTTATTTTCCCTACCTACCCAGACCCCCCTATTTGTCAATTTTTTTCTTTAGTTTCCTTTGTATTGATTTAACTTTGAAAGCTACTTTAAACCAAACCTTGTGACTTAGAGTATGGAGACTATCAAGGTACTTTATCCTAACATGAAAGGATTAAACATTCCAGCAAAGTGTACATCAGTACTAGCTAGGCTATATAGTTTAAAGGCCCAGATAGCCTTCTTGCAGGAGACACACTTCAAAGAGGGACCCATACCTTCCTTGCGCAACAGGCGTTATCCCATTGGGTATCATTCTTGTGCAACAGATGCTAAAAAGAGAGGGGTTTCAATTTTGATTTCCTCTGTCTTGCCATGGAGTGACTCATATAAGGACAATGAGGGCCACTACTACTTCACATGTGTGAACGGGTTGATAGGAGAGCAGGCGGTTACCCTAGCCACTATTTATGTGCCCTCAACCAATCAAGCATCCTTTTTAAGTTCCACCTTGGAGTATCTTGAGAAATTTAGGGAGGGTACTCTGGTGTTGGGAGGGGACTTCAATTTTACTCTGGAACCGTTGTTGGATTCCACTAAAACTGGTGTGGATGGAATATGAAGAGGTGGTAAAAAACTTAAAAGGTGCCTGCTCCATCACCTGTTGTTAGATGTTTGGCGCATTCTTAATCCCAGTGAAAGAGATTATACATTTTTATCCCACCCTCACCAGACATACTCCAGAATTGACGATTTTTGGGTCCACCAAGCTGATTTACATGGAGTCAAGCGGTGTTCGATAGGACAAATGTTCTTATCTGACCACTCCACTGTAATTTTAAATATTCAGCTCACTTTTGAAAGATCCAGATTTTGGAACTGGAAGCTCAATGGGAACCTTCTGTGAGACTCAGTGGTAGGTAAAGGAACGAAAAGCGAAATGCAAAACTATTTTGTCACTAACATTACTCAGGGCTCCTTTAGTAATCTGGGAGGCTCACAAGGCCGAAATTAGTGGTCATCTTCTTAAACATGGGGCAAGGCTTAAAAAAGCTAGGCAACAGGAAATTAATCTTTTTAACAGTATAAGGGAGCTTGAAAAAACTCATAAAAAGGACCCCAAAGCAGAATTGAGTCAGAGATTGCTCTCCCCCCTGAGATCTCAACTGTCAACTCTTAGTCTTAACAAAGCTAAGGTTACTTAGTGAAATGCAGAAGATCATTTTATGTATATGGCAATAAATGTAGCCACATTCTAGCCAGAGCTTTGCAGGGGCAAAGGGAGCGTACTTTTGTTCCATTTATTGTAGACAAGAATAGCACTAAGAGATACCAGATCCAAGACATTGCAGCTGAATTTTAAAAAAAATATACATCTCTATACAATATCATAACCCCTTATCTCTCATACCATCCACTTTTTGTGGGGTCGGCAGTGAAGAAATACTTAGCCAAGGTTAAGATACTTACATTATCAAACAGTGACATTAGGATCTTGGAGTCCCCAATAAGTAGCAATGAAACTGTGAAAGCAATAGCGTGTACACCTTTGGGTAAGACTCCAGGCCCTGATGGGTTTTCACTGCCATATTATAAAAAGTTTCAGGAAATACTGCTACCTCACATGTTGAATACTTTTAAGACTATCTCTGAGGTAGAGCCTTTCATCCAGACTCCCTTAGGCCACACATTACAGTAATGCGGAATGAAGGGAAATATACGACCAACTGCTCCAGCTATAGACCTATCTCCCTTCTCAACCAAGATGGAAAACTCTTTTCTAAAATTCTAATAATGAGATTACAGAATGTCATTGGGAAATTGATTTACACAGATCAAGAAAAGCTAGAGATACCACCACAAAAGTCCTTAACTGGATCCAGCTGGCTCCCTCGCATCCTATGCCTGTCTTCCTGCTTTCTACGGACGGAGAGAAGGCTTTTGATAGAGTGGATCAAACCGTAATTCACTGGTCTGGGACCAAAAAGGTTAGTTTGGATAAGATCAATTTACTCCTGCCCATTAGCGGCGATCAGGGTTAATGGAACTTTCCCAGAGTATTTCCCCATTACAAATGGAACCCGACAAGGTTGCCCTCTTTCTCCACCTATAATTATCCTGATACTAGAATCCCATTAGAGGGGCTATCAGAGCCAATTCAGTCATCACAGGATTAAATTTAGGTAAGAAAATGCATATAATTGCAGCATTTGCTGATGACCTTCTGTTTATAATCTTCAACCCGGTCACCTCTTTGCCAAACCTTATGAAGGAACTAGCCACGTATGGTCCTCTTTCTAAATTTAAAATTAACTACAGTAAGTCAGAGGCATTAATGATATATTTAACCCAAAGACAGAAAGAACTAATTGAGCAGAGTTATTCCTTTAAGTGGGCATCTGGATGTTTGCGTTATCTGGGAGGACTCCTCTCCAAAGACCTGTCTCAAACTGCCTCTTTCAAAGGGTAAAATCAGACTTACTTAGATGGTGATCCCTCACCAATTCTTGGTCTGGTAGAGTGCAGGTGATTAAAATTATTGTACTCCCAAGGCTTTTATACCTATTTCAGACCCTACCAATTTGGTTGCCTAAATCTTTCTTCAACAAGATACACTCTTTTTCTAGTTTAATTGGGGTGATCAAAAGTCGAGGTTAAATCACAACCTATTATTCCAATCTAAGGCAGTGGGGGGCCTGGGAGTCCCTAATATTTACAAGTTTTACATCGTCTCTTATTTGACAGGGGTTATAGATTGAGCTAGAAATGGTCCTTGTAAACAGTGGGTGGGGCTGGAGCAGTTGGCTGGAGGGCAAAGCTTATCATCGGCTCCTTGGTTGGAAAGCAGCTGGGTCTCTGAGCTCAAACAGCACCCCCAGATAGGACCTACTCTGAAGGTGTGTCTCAATGCCCCTGATTCATCAATAAAATCCGCGCTCGCTGGAAGCGCGAAAGTACGCGCGACAAGCGAGCGCGGTTTAGTGATTTAAAAATATGCTTTGTTTCTTAGCGCACATAAATGTTTAAAACATTTAAACAGCGCAAACATTTTTTTTTAGGGCTATGGGTAGTATGTGTGCCATTAGAAAGAATGATTTTTTAGGGGAACAGTGACTTTTAATGCAAGCTCGCCAGTGTAAAGCTGCCAGAGATGCGTGGCTCCGGCCGCGAGCTTTTTCAGTTGCTGAATAGCGCAACAGCGTACGATTTCGGATCGCGAATACGAATGCGCGACCGATAATCCGATTCTGCTTGATGAATCAGGGGCAATATGTTCCCCTTATCTAATATAGCACCCTCACCCTCCCCGCTTTACCCAATCCTTGACAATCCTGCGTTTAGGCTAGGTATTGACCCTTGTTTTCTCATCCCAGAGAGTTGGGTTTTTGTGGAGCATTACATTTTATTCACAGAGATACATGGTTACAGATTTCTGGTTTGGCAAGTTTGGGTGAATTAAAGCCCATTGGTTTTTGGAGAGCACGGCAAGTGGCACACTTTTTACATTCTTTGCCACAAGTAAACAGATTCACACGATCTCTTACCCCATTCGACGCACTGTATTCAGGAGCAGGTCCTGATAGGCATGTGCTCTCTGCCCTGTATTCTCTGCCTAATTTGACACCCAATGATGATCCCCCTACTTATTTGATGCTTTGGAAGAGATAGCTGAATATTATACTTAATGTAGAGCAGCGTCGGGGAGTGATTTGGCTAACTCATCACAGTTCAGTTTGTAGTAGACTTCAAGAGTTTAATTACAAACTTCTAACCAGATAGTACTGAACTCCTACCCAGCTGCAAAGGTTCTACCCATCAGTTTCTGACCACTGCTGGCGTTGTGAAGTAGGGGAAGAGTCACTTATCCACATCTTCTGGTCATGCCCTGTATTGAGACCTTTTTGGAATAAGGTCAAAGAAATCATACAAAAATGTACAGATTATTCTGTTCCAGATGATCCCTCATTTCTTTTTTGTTCCAACACAGCTCCCTCTCCTTCAGATTCTATAAGACATGTTAAATGCAGCTAAACTCTGTATAAACTTGAGATCAATGTCTTGTCCATCTGTATCACAATGGTTTAAAAATATTAATGACATTATGGTAATGAAAGATTCAACGGCTAGCCCTTATGATAAAACTGAGAAATTACCTGGTTTTACTGGAAGGAATTTCTTATTTCAAAAGAATTTCAAAGATGTGTCACTCCTGGTTGTTAATTGTCATGGTCAATGCAATCCCTCCTCTGTATGTACTATTTCAATACTCTCCAGTTTTATTAATGTTTGTACTACACATATATATATGTTATATATATAAGAGAGTATATATGTTATATATATGTTCCCATATTGCATATGTTCCCATATTGTATGTTGACATTGTTGTTGTACGGACATCATCTATAATGATTTTCTGTTCATGTTTACTGTAACCCTTGAAATTGTTAAACACCACTGTTTTGCACTTTCCTGTTGTTTTGTATTGGTTTATTTTTGTTTTTTACAAAATAAATAAAGAATGTGATAAAAAATCAAGATATCTAAAAAGACAAATAGATCATTTGAACTAGAATGAAGGCCCCTAATTGTTTTTTGTTAAAGGCAACCTTGACTGATGGAAACATGACCCCCCGTAGTAGGTGGTACCTGACATTCACACATATTAATTGGCTTTACTGGAAATGGCTGTGAGGTAAAAGGGTAGAGTCTGAACTTCAACAGTTCATTTAACAGTTAATGCCCCTAGGAGGCTTTCAGGTTAGTTAAATTTCTGTCTGGCATTCATGGTAAGGACTGGACCTGGATAGGTTTCCTCCAAGGTAAACAGGTTTGCTACCATTAGGGATGTTGCCCACCCGCCTAGTTTATGAAAATAGTAATAGTTTTAAAGGTGGTTTGACCTTGACAGTGGTTAAAGTTATTTTTTGGTACATGCTTTTAATCAGGTTTTTAGGTTAGCCAAATGCTTGTCTGGTACCAAGGGCAGAATTGAGACCATGTCAGGTTACTGAGTAGACGTGCTTACAATACAACTGTGCCTGGCACAAGATATGTCATCCCTTTGGTAATTTAATTAAATGGGTTATATTGTGATGTTTAAAAATCAATAAACCTGTGGTCTGACTTTTTAATCTTTGTGTCATCCTTAAACGTTTATATAATATGTAGGATTATGGCTTTATGTCCCTGCATCTCAGCAGTAAAGATGTTTACAAAAAAAGTCCAGCCAAGAAAGACATGAAATAAGCACCATTTGGTAATATTTTTGTCTATTTTTCTGGGAAATAAAAAAAAAAAATAACAGCAAATCAAAATCACAGTGGTACATGAGATACTCAGTTTAGACCCATATGCAATGTGTTACTTTTGCATACATTTATTGGTATTGAGTAATGGTAAAAAGTTCATCTACTACCAAACAATTTGCTCAAATAAAGCCCTGAAGAAAAAAAAATGGCATGAATATGAAGACACACCACACTAGAGGACATGTGGGAATATGTTCTCTGGTTATGTGTACCTGGAATTGAGATGCTGACACACAATCAACAATGTATATTTTACTGCCTCTCACTATTTCTGCAGACAGAGAGATGTACTAGTGAGAGTAAATTGGATTGGACTGGATATTGCCTGATATTTTTGAGTGAAGTGAAATGTTTGGGGATAAGGCTGCCATCCATATACCACAACAAGCACATAGGCAGATCAGCTCTCAGATATGAACCAGATGAAACAATTGGTTATTTAATTTGTAGTTAAACACTTTTATGGTAAATTTATTTTTTCACAAAACCCAAATAAAATAATTATTTACATTTTACATGGGTTTGACCATAAACATGCATTCAAATACACCATTAGAGGTCAGTAAATATCTCCAAAACACGTGTGCAAATAGCAACTTCCCTATGCTGAGAGCCATATCAGATCACTGAAGGAAGCCAAGGGATTTCATAAAACTCACAGACCCCTGATACCAGCTTCTTCCAAAAACAATTGCTTTTTCTGGATTCCTCTAAAATTGTATGTTAATAAAAAGAACACATAACCTCTCTTATTTTGAGATATATGCAGTTAAGTCCATAAATATTTGGACAGAGACAACTTTTTTCTATTTTTGGTTCTGTACATTACCACAATTTTAAATGAAACAACTCAGATGCAGTTGAACTGCAGACTTTCAGCTTTAATTCAGTGGGTTGAGCAAAAGATTGCATGAAAATGTGAGGAACTAAAGCCTTTTTTTACACAATCACTTCATTTTTCAGGCTCAAAAGTATATGGACAATTGACTCAAAGGCTATTTCATGGGCTGGTGTGGGCAATTCCTTCGTTATGTCATTATCAATTAAGCAGGTAAAAGGCCTGGAGTTGATTTGGGGGGGATACTTGTATGTGGAAGATTTTGCTGTGAACAGACAACATGCGGTCAAAGGAGCTCTCCATGCAGGCTAAACAAGCCATCCTTAAGCTGCAAAAACAGAAAAAACCCATCTGATCAATTGCTACAATATTAGGAGTGGCAAAATCTACAGCTTGGTACATCATGAGAAGAAGCACTGGTTAACTCAGCAACACCAAAAGACCTGGGCATCCACGGAAGAAAACAGTGGTGGATGATTGCAGAATGTTTTCCATGGTGAAGAGAAACCCATTCACAACAGCCAACCAAGTGAACAACACTCTCCAGGAAGTAGGTGTATCGCTATCCAAGTCTACCATAAAGAGAAGACTGCATGAAAGTAAATACAGAGGGTGGACTGCAAGGTTCAAGCCACTCATAACCCTCAAGAATAGAAAGGCTAGATTGGACTTTGCTCAAAAACATCTAAAAAAAGCCAGCACAGTTCTGGAAAAAACATTATTTGGACAGATGAAACCAAGATCAACCTTTACCGAAATGAAGGCAAGAAAAAAGTATGGAGGAGGCGTGAAACAGCTCATGATCCAAAGCATACCACATCGTCTGTAAAACATGGTGGAGGCAGTGTGATGGCTTGGGCGTGCATGGCTGCCAGTGGCACTGGGACACTAGTTTTTATCAATGATGTGACACAGGACAAAAGCAGCCAAATTAATTCTGAGGTGTTCAGAGACATACTGTCTGCTCAAATCCAGCTAAATGCAGTCACACTGATTGGGAGGCGTTTTATAATACAGATGGACAATGACCCAAAACATACAGCCAAAGCAACCCAGGAATTTATTAAAGCAAAAAGTGGAATATTCTTGAATGGCCAAGTCAGTCACCTGATCTGAACACAATTGAGCATGCATTTCACTTGTTGAAGACTAAACTTTGGACAGAAAGACCCACAAACAAATAGCAACTGAAAGCCGCTGCAGTAAAGGCCTGGCAGAGCATTAAAAGGAGGAAACCCGGCATCTGGTGATGTCCATGAGTTCAAGACTACAGGCTGTCATTGCCAGCAAAGGGTTTTCAACCAAGTATTAGAAATGAATATTTTATTTTCAGCTTTTTAATTTGTCCAAATACTTTTGAGTCCCTGAAATGAAGTGATTGTGTTAAAAAAGGCTTTTTTCCTCACATTTTTATGCAATCTTTTTGTTCAACCCACTAAATTAAGACTGAAAGTCTGCAGTTCAACTGAGTTGTTTCATTTAAAATGAGTCGTGGCAATGTACAGAACCAAAATTAGAAAAAAGTTGTTTCCAAATATTAATTAATATATATATATATATATATATATATATATATATATAATCTTTCCATATTTTGTCAGGGATTCAAATCTGCCCTATGTTCTCTGCACACTTTCTTTGTTATCTTAATAAGCCCTCAGAGTTCCTAGCTTACTTAGCAGAACAGTAACTGTCGTGAAAGAGGAAAAGATGCAGTAATTTACCAAAGGACTACTGGACAGAACTGAAACTATTCTTTGTACCGTCAATAGAAAAAGAGGGCATGTGTTATTGGTTCACAATAGAAAAAATTGTGAGCTGAGAGCATTTCTATCACATCAAGTATTTTTGTTGCAGTGGCCCTAATTCATCAAGCAAAATCGGAAGCTTAATCGCGCATTCGTATTCGCGATCCGAATTATAAATAAATAAATATATATATATATATTTATTTATTTATGAATTTGTGAATTTCTATCACCTGTGTGCTTAAGTTTGAGCATATATAAGGGTGTGTTTTAACTTGCTTTTTCCTTTTGTCTTTTTCTTTTCTTTGAGGGGCTGTTTTTTAAACTACAATGATATTTTAATTAGATCACAAATGCTTGGTGACAATTTTTTACAATTCATACTATTGTGAGATGACATATTATGAAGTGCTTACTAGTATATATACAGCTTGATCTCAATTAGTTTGCAGTGTTGCAAAGCAAACCAAAAAGTAAAAAAAACAGTGCAACAAATGTAACATAAATAATTATTTTGTGAATGAGTACAATTTAACCTAAAAAAGTAGTACTTACCCAAAAGAAGATGAAGCATTAAAGATTCTAATTGACCTGTAATGGACTGTAGATACGCACAGAACAGAGGGCAGGTGTGCGCTAATTAATTGCTATGATCTCACCAGTGAGCTTAACAGATCCTCCTTAATCGTGCAGCTGAAATCTAATCGCCTTAATTGGCAGATTCGCGACCCCTATTGCTCATTATTATCAAGGCAGGAATCTGGCTGGCAGTGAGGGGGCGAGTGTACGAGCGCACTCGACTCCGGACCGCGGATAACCGGCTCGCTGGAAGCGCGAAAGTACGCGCGTCCAGCGAGCGCAGATTTTATTGATGAATCAGGGCTATTGTCTTTAAAGGATAAAGCATAGTGGATGTGCATATATTTCCAAATTTTTTATAATGTTGTTCTGATTTCTCCAAAATATGTTTTTTGTAACTAAAAAGTTGTATATTTGTAAAGTTGTGTGTAAAACATAGTCTTTGTACTGTAGTTAAGTAACTGTTCCTAAGCTAGGAGGTGCGGTCTTGGAAAATTATGTCACTGGTCTGCTGCAGGCAGAAGAAATTTGTTTCTTAGTATGGGCCAGCATGTTATTACAGTAAATTAATTGGAACTGATACTTTATCAAAGATGGTGCCAGTATTCCCCCTCTCCGTAACCCTAAACCAGAGAGGGAAGATGTTCTGTTGTCCAAGAGAGGGGAACTTGTGGCTGAGAACACTGCTTGGAATTTCTGTGTGGCAAATGCAGAGTTAACCTAATACAAGACTTTAGGCACTTGCTGGATTTATGAAGTAATCAGCAGGTATTTTTATGTACTTACTGCACAAAGCCAAAAACATGACTCGGTTACTGTCTCAAAAAGGAGTTGAAAAAAATCAGAAAAATACCACATAACAGTCAACAAATATTTTCCTGCCAAACAGATTAAAGTCGTTTATATAGGGTATGTTTGATGCACAGATTCCAAATATGGTATTGGTTTTGCTAGATTTGCTTTAGTTTTTAAAATAATTACCTCAATAATAACCTCATAGAAAAATAATGAAACATGAAAACTAAGCAAAATTAAACTAGATATGCCTACATATACAAAATACATTTTTGAAATACCTAATTTCAATATATTCTATATTTAGTATATTTACAGAACTAATCACAAAGAATTCATTGAAAAACTCAGTTTGTATAATTTCCTTTTATGCTGATGATCGGGACAATCACATAGAGAGATCCAGCAGTAGTCTGCCATCATGTGTCAATCCCATCTGTCCTGATACATTTCTTCCATCACCTTTATATCTTGATGGCCAAGGTTTTCTAAAAACTTTTGCAAATGGCTATGGAGATAGTGTACCTTTATGCTCCTAGTAGCATCCACATTTTTAAAGTTTAAAAGCAAGTTTTGAACTAGTTCTTCATAAGTTTGTGCTATATGGTTACCCAAGAACTTCTTGACAACCATGACATAGCTGTGCCAGGCAGAAGCTTCAGTATCAGTCACGTAAGTTGTGAAATGTGAATCATTTTCCGAATCTGGGGTCCATCAAAGATTCCTGCTTTTATTTTTCAGTACTCAATCCAGGGAAGAATCTACAAATGTATTGGAAGCAATCACCGTCCTTGTTCACACCTCTAACAAATTAGTTCATTAATCCCAACTTTATGTGTAGTGGAGGGAGAATGATTTTTTCTTTGTCAACCATTGGCTTGTTAATGATGTTCGCTGCACCTTTTTACATGTTTTCCCTTGGAGGCCATGTCACTCTTTTCCAGTGATCCTGTTTTGCTCTACTATCCCACAAGCAGGTAAAACATGGGTACTTGGTGTATCCACTTGCTATCCAAGTAGGAAGTTCACCATTTTTAAATCAACATTTTTATATTCTTAAGTTTTGTTAAATGACCAATTGGAAAGGATGCAAAGCAGTTGCCATTATGCAGTAAAACAGATTTCAAACTTTGAGTGGATGAAAAGCCACCAGTCTTTTGCTTGGTATGCTGGTACTCCCATATGGGCTAGTAGTCCAGGGATGTTACAACAGTACACAAAGTCTCCATCTTCAGGCTTAGGTCACGTAATAAATCATTGAGCTCTTCTCGGAGAACTGCTGGTTTGATGAAACACTTCCTTCATATTCACTTCCACTGTTAACTCCTGGATTGCACTCCAAACCCTGTATATCCACCATTTTGGATACAGGAATATCAGGGAGTGTACTGAACATTGGTATGGGAACATCAGCACCATGCGGCACAGGTCGTCATGCTGATTCCAAATCAGGGTACTCCCACTTGTTTTTCTTGTAACAATTAAAACCTTTTACATTCACAGCACAAAAATAACAATTGTTACAATTAATAACAATGACTTTTGGGCACTCGCTATACCATAGGTACACCAAATTTCAAACTTTCAGTTTTACATTTTTCCACTGACGTAGCCACTCTACTCAAGTTTGCATACCATATGGGGAGCCCAATACATATCTTGGTCCCCCAATTTATTACCTAAATATGCAAGATATGCTTGTTTCACAAATTCTGTAATGTTTCTTGTTTTTGCTGAGAATATTCACCACAAATGTAGCAAAATACTTTAGGGTCATTTAAACAACTTCTTCCTGAAGAACTCATATTTCTGTTAAAAAATGTTTTTGTTTAGATGTGTTATAGTTAAAGAAAAAAAATATATTATCCTAAATAATGTAAAACATATCTTCCCAGGTTTTTCATTCCATCATGATTGCTTTCCTAACACAGCAGTAGCAACAGTTAAAGAACCCTAGCAACAGTAGTTTAGGTATAATATTTCACCAAAACCTATAAGCAGAAGTTTTATGACTGTCAAAATGAACCTCCACCCAAAATGCAGTAAACAAGCATGACCATAACATAGGGATACAGTCAACAGGTGAATTAGCTCACCCCCTACATTCTGCCCTCAGGGATTGTGTATCTTGCTGAGGCATTTTACAGTTAAGAAAATCCTGTTATTCTGGTCAAAAGTATCAGAAATTATACGTCATTTAACAGGCATTGACATCGCTGACAGTCTGACATTAGCTCTTTTACATGTGACCACCAGGTCCAGGAAGCAATATAACAAATCTCTACTGCGTCATTTACTTAACTCAGCAAAGGCCTGTATATCAGCTTTTTGAAAACAATCCACTTTTCTTCCCATACCCCATTGGATAAGTTGGTTAAATTGCATAATGGGGATGTAAGACATGATAGTCACACACAACAACCCCTCAGAGAAATGTAATCATACCTGTTTTTTTTTTTCCTTCAATACAAATACTCAGACAAATATGCCCTAATAATGAGAGATGCCTCTCCTACAATACCACCTGATCATAATGGACAATCATGATTTGTCTGAGGATGTAAAGGAAGTAATGAACAAGTAACAACACTCACAGTCTCCCCTACTCTCTTCAATACACTGTGCAATAATAAAATCAATATACTGAGACAATGTAAAAAAAAAAGCCCTGATGTTTATATATCGGTTTATATATAAACCTCTCCTCCTTGCATATAATCATTTCCTCCTGCAGGGTTTTAAAAAATAAAAAATAATGCTATTTTAATGGTAGACATACTAAATAATGATTTTACTGGATATCTTACAATGTATAATTGCTTATGGTTAAATCCTGATAAACCTAGTGCATGACAGATGAGTATACAATGTAAATACCCAAAAAAAATGAGAGAAAAAAAGAAAAAGAACAGCGATTGGCATTATCCCTGTATCTACTTTTTCTCTTAGATGATATCTTACAATGTATCATGAATAGGGAATACTATAAAGTGTGAACCTAGCATATGACAGATGTGACTACTGTGTAAACATACATTTATGCTTAGATGACTAACCTAGATGTGATCACCCTTACAAAACTTCCAAGAATGGTATATTTTGTCTGTGCAACCCCCTAAACAATCAGTTAGAATTCATTGGAGATCTTTACTTAGGTGCAGCAGACTCTTAATATGTTTATTTACTAGTAGTTAGCAACTCCTTCAACAGTATTAGGGTTAGTTCATAATAACAGGGAGGGGAAGAAGGTAAATCTGTTGCTGAGCTCATGTTATTATAAAACAGTTTACTCCTCACATCCTATTTTATGCAGAATGATGCATTATTGGCCTGGTGTTTTCTTCAAAATGTTTGATTGTTCTATGCTGTTAAAATGTCAATGAACAGAATTGGGTATTGTGGCTGTGGTAGTGCAGGGCACTTGCATACAAACACTGGAAAATAATAAACAACTTCAATTTGCTCCACAGTAAGAAACTTACAAACCAAACCTAACTGGTAGCAAACAAAACTAAAATGCCCTTTTCACAGTGCTCTTGGTGACCTAGTCTGGTACAGGAGAGACACTGGATAGTTTGGCCAAGGATACAAAACCACAAAGTTGGAAATGCTTTTGGTACTGTGGGTCATTGCATTACAGATATACCTGGGGAAATGCAGAGCTGTATGATTATTTGCATTAGAATGTGTTGCAGCCTACATTGGAAAACATAGAGTGAAATCTACCTTCCAAAAATTACCCAGAAAACCAGTGGCAGGAGGGTCACATTACTTGCCAAAGTAATTTACAGAAAATGTAATTTTTTGTAAATTTAAAGTATTTACAAAAAATGCTTCAAAAAAATTAAGTGTTTTTTTCTACTAAATTATGCAGAAATTGTGCTTAATTGACAGAATATCCTTCAGACACTTTACCCCACAAACTACAGATAAAGCATACAAAAGTAGTTCAACCCAGGTCTCATTGCTTCCTATTTGGGAAACATGTAACACAGAAAAATTTTACGTTTTTGGTGTTGGTGGTATCTCCAATGGCAAGCCTCTTTGCATATTATAGCTGTAATGATAGCTGAAAAATCAATATAATTGTTTATTCCATTAAAGTACAGCTAAACACTTCTGTATGACCTTCTAAACAAGTACAAAAGACAGTGGTTTTAAGCACGTACCTATTAAAGTAAACTAAAAAAAATCCTTTACCTTTCCTAACTAGGGCAAATCCTAATTAATTTGTATTGTATGATCCCCCTCCACAGTTAGTTTGCCAATTTATGCAGCATCAGGTAGGTGTGGCAAGGTTTTGACAAAGTTTGGGTCAATCATGTAAATCAGCAGTGACAATTCTGATATCAGGGGAATAAAAAGCAAACTAATTTTCTATAATAATGAACAAATAACCAAAACCTATCATACCAAAAAACATAATCAGGATATCACAGTGATATGCCATCTAGAAACACCCATGTGGGGCACTTCTTATAAAATGTGTCCCAAAAGGCCGAATGCACATGCAGACATTGCAGCTGGAAATACCAATGTCTGAGGTCTGATCTGGAACTCTTGGAAAAAAACCCCCACACATCAGCATATGATGCAACCTCCCAGCAGCAGCCACATATGAGACAAACATCATCCAGTTGCAAAGGAAAAGCCAGAAGCTTTTGGCTCCTGGTTGCTGCCCTTTTTATTTTTCAGGACCTGGCAAGTGATCACAACATAATGAAACAAACACGCAATAAAATACCTAAAAAAGAAAGTAACCATAAACATTAATGTACATAACAATAAAGAAAATTTGCATAAGAGAAAAATCAAGAATAAAAAGAAAAACACAGGAAAACAAGCAAAACATCTCTACAATAATGCTGTCAGGTGTATAAACCAACATTTGATAATGTTGAGTGCATAAAAAAGAGGTTTTAAACTAAATGCATAAAAATCAGGAGTTGAAAAACTCTATGTTAAATGGATACATTTTGGCTGCTCCTTGGAACAACAATTGTCGATCAAAATCTCCACCCCTTTGATTTTTTGCACTTTATATAAAACTGTATTGTATCATCTTGACCTTGAGGTTTCCAAATCGACTGTGAACAATCTACACATGTAAAAGGTGTGATTGCATGTGTGACCCTTAATTTCCTCTTTACAGACACTGCTGGTAACTAGGTCCTTAATTATTTTGTACCTAGTTGCAAAAGATTTGTTGTTGAGGTGAATTAGAATATCCTGTGTATGAGAAAATGTTATGCTATTTTGCTTCATAATAAAGTGGTCCAGAATCCTTAAAAGACCCCTAGTTGAGCGGATCTGTTTTTGAAAGCTCTCTGTATGTTTCTGATTTTAGGAACCAATACACTGAACTTTTTATTTGCATTCTTTAAAAAACATTATTTATTAGTACACCTTTGTTGCTTCCATAATAAACCCCCTTTAAACTTTTTGTTGGCCTATATATTGTTTTAAAATACTGTATAGTGAAGACAAACTGATAACATGGAATTACTTTCTTATATCTTTAAACAAATCTTAGAAAAATGTGTTATCTTTACTTTAAAACCTAAATATTCTGTTATATTCTGTGCTTTTTGAAAAGTATACAACTTTTCCCTAAAGCAATATATAGTACTTGCTGAAAAAAATTCCTAAGGGAGCCAATTCCACATTTTCACAGACCTTACAGTGAAGAATCACTTCCTTATCCATAGATTAAATTTCGTTTTCCCCAGACACAAAGAGTGCCCTCTTGTCCTTTGTAATGACCTTAAAGGGATTGAGAAGCAGGTTCTCTATATAATCTGGGGAACCGAGCCTAGGTGACAACCGGTCTTTACCAGAGCACGCCGCAAAGGATGATGGGATGGTGACCCTAGTGGCCACCAGACTACTTTGCTGCAGAGAGAACATCAGGTCATAGCCCCCAGGCTCTCCCCACCAGAAGCATGTGGAACAGAGGGCTTCAGTGTAGGAACAGCTAAGATCAGGTACTGGGTAAGACGACAGTGAGAGGCAAGGTCTAGGCAGACTAAGGTCAGGGCAGGCGTCTGGCAATCGTGTTCATGGTCCAGGCAAAGGTCAGGGCAGGTGTCAGACAAGCGTAGTCAAGGACAGGCACAGGTCAGGAATCCAAAAAGGATTAGTGTAACTGTGCAAGTCTCAGGTAACAAGGCTGAGGATCCCAACAGAAGCCCGGAATCAGGGAGGTATAAATAAAGCTAGAAGCCAATAGCAGGACAAGGTTGGAACTAGGAACTACTCTGCTCATTGGCTACTGCAAATACAGGTAGTCCCCGGGTTACATACAAGATAGGGAAGTCTTAAGAGGTACATTATTTTAATAAATGCAATTAGGACATATGTTTATCTTAACATTTTATTAGGCAGCATGGTGTATTTGATACTGTATAAAATCCTCACTGTGAGTTAATTACAAAGCAAAAAAAAAAAATCTTTATGGAGCCTAGACATTCATTAACTTCTGAAGCAAGCTGTTCTTTGACATTCAAAAAGACTGAAAGACTGCAGAGTTTGTCTTGGTCATTAAAGAGTTACAAGAGGCTACAGAAGAAGCTCACCCCCCCCTAAGATCACCCCCATTGAGCAGCGAAGCCCTGTTTGTATCTAGGAGGCATCTGTATGTCAGATGTCCTTAACCCTGGGACTACTTGTAGTCTGAAATCCCCTTCAGCTATGCACAGCTCAGAGTTATTGCACAGGATGCTAGAAAAGGCACATCTTTGCACAGCTAAAGGTAAGCTAAGGATGCCGAAAGCTGCCAGACAGAAGATCTGCGGGTGGAATGGTAACATATAGGGCGATTATATCCCCCCCCCCCCCCCCCTTAAACGTCTCTTCTCAAGGGAGAACAGATTCAGTTCAGCTAATCTCTCCTCACAGCTGAGCTCCTTCATTCCTTTTATTAGTTTAGTTGCCCTTCTCTGCTTGCTCTCCAATTCCACAATGTCATTTTTTGTGAACTAGTGCCCAAACTTCTTTTTTTTACATTTAGTTCTGCTCTAAAGCAGGGGTCCCACACTCCTGCCCCCTAGGGCCAAGATTTAACACATTTTGTAGTGTTTCTCTAAAAGATAGCTGTGAATGAAGTAAGAAATGGTTTACAAAGAGTAAAATATTGACTACATTTATACCAAATTCTAGCCTGTAAGTGGCATCAGAGACTGGAGTTAAAGCAGAACTAAAGTCACCTCCTTGTTTCACTGCCAATATATTCTTCCGGTATAGGGCCTTCAGTCATCTAGGTTGTCCAAGCCGGAATGCAATCAGAAATTGATTATTATTGGCAGCTAGGTATGCTGCAAACATACACTGAGGATGGTGCCTGCTCATAATATTTACTTTTTAAACTTTAGTTCCTCTGAGTTAAAGTTTTTAAACTGAATCCATTGAATGCTATTATCCCATATCTTTTTTTAATCTCTCACCTTTTTTCTGCTACTTATTTTTGACATGTGTATGGCATAGCAGTCAGCCAGTTTACAGTGGTACAGCCATGTGACCAAGACTTACCTATTTTCCCTGTTCAGAACCCAAGCTTCTGCTTCTCAATGGTTATAGTATAAATAGTATGTAGTAATTTTTAAAAGTAGGAGGTGGCTCAAACCACTGTGTTTTTTTGCAATACATACACTTTAAATGTCAGAATACTGAATCTGTGAAATTTGACTGTAGAATAGAACATACTTAGGCAGATAATTTTTAAAATGGCAACACAAATTAAGTATATGAATGAACTAGCATGTGACTTCTCCAACCTAAATAACAATGTAACCATATATGAATATTTTGTGCTCAGTCTTGGAATGAAACCATACTAAACTGTTTATTCATATGTTCCACAGCATGTTATGTCATATTCATGTACACAGAGCCAATGACTAAATCACATTCCAGTTCTCAATGCCATGATTCACTAGGTATGTTAAAAGCTGGTATACCAAAATTAGCATCTATAACACTTTGTTTGTCTGGCATTACATTTAGTAAGGTGTTGTATAATGTGATACACACAACGTTGCTCAAGGCTTTATCTTTACACCGTCAAACCTGTTTTTATCTGCTGACCTACAATTTGTGTCAGTTTCTGTATAAGAAAATGAATGGTATTGCTACAGACACACTAGGAACCAGTATTGGGTCCACTGACACTGGCTTTACCTGTTATTATTAAATTAATGGATCACACAACCTTGCTCAAGTGCCACAGTGAGCCCTTGCACACATTTCTGAAATGCAATACTGATAGTGTTTATATATCTTACTTTGCACTTAACACACACTTGTATTTAATGTTTATTCACCATTTGGTTCACTTTTAGGTAGAACCAAGTAGGGAATGCAGTTATGACATTTTATTTGTTCAAAGTAAATTGCAAGTATAAAAAAAATAGTCACAGTCTGTCAGAAATGCTTTTAAGTTTTCAGTGATTTCAGCTCTGTCTACTACCAAAGTCTTTTGCTATAAAACTAAAATTCCTCCCCTCTCTTTGACAACATAGGGACTAATTATTGATGAGACATCTCTAATTTTCTGACATGATATTTTTGCACTTGCCAATGTAAGGCCCTGGTCAGCACCAGTCTCCACCAGACACCAGTCCCCCAATCTAACACTGCAGTCTTCACCTTTAGTAAGCCCTCGCTCAGCCTCGGGAAACTGGTTGCGTCTCCCAGCACTCGGTTGCCCCCAGGACTTACTGCACAAAGGAATGGTGTCTGGGAACGGGCTGGCAGCAAGCCAGGAGCCCCCAGATAAAGCAGTATCAAGATTCCAACAGGGACAAGTCCAGAATACAGAGCAGAGGTCATACACAGAATATCTATCTGTCCACCAAACAAAGTACACAAGGACAAAACACAAGCAGAGTCGGGGTCACAGGCAAAGGTTGGTTCAGGCAGCATAAACTGGCAATGTCAGAAACAGCCAAGGTCAGCAACAGTAAATCAGCCGATAAATCTCCAGCACAGATTAGCCCAGCTAAACACTACTACAGGCACTGATGACTGGGAGCAAAGAGGCTTTAAAGTCCCAGCAGCCAATAGCAGTGCAGGACTGAATCAGGATCTGATCAGCCTCTAGAATCTCCTTCAGCTGTGCACAGCCTAACAATGGATGCTGGGGATGCCATAAATCCATCAGGCTGCACATCTAAAGGGAAGCAGGGGCTGCTGGTATCCCAGTTCTCCTGGCTGCCTTAATTGACATTGCTGGACAGAACAGACAGTGTTTAAAACCACGATGGTGCACAGCATGGAGTCGCCGGACAGATGAGCATTTCCTAACATTACCCCCCTCCTGAGGACCCTCCACCTGCAGATTTTCAGAATTACCAGTTTGACTCCTTATCTGAAGTCCAGAAGCCCACTTCGAGACCGGGGTTTGTCAGGTGTGCGCAGTGGCTGGAGAGTTTTAGCTGGAACTATGTAAGAGGATTTACTTGAGTGAATAGCATTGGAACAAGGTCTAGCTTCAGTGAGGCTAAGAGGTGGGGCATCAGCTTTGACATCCTCACTGGCACTTTGACATCCTCACTGGCAGCACACGGAGGTAATGAGTTTTCCAAACACTTCTCAATACGTGCACTCCCCCATCTTACAATCTGTCCAAATTCCTATTTGATTACAGGGTTATGCTTATACAACCATGGCAGTCCTAAAATTACAGGGGATGAAGGAATGTCCAGCAGAACAAATGTTAACATTTCTGAGTGGGCAGCACCCACCTTAAGCAAAACCTCAGGAGTTCTGAATGTTGGTTTTCCTAGCTGCAAAGGAGAATCATCTATAGCAAATACACATAATGACTCCAATAACAACTGGGATTCCAAGAGAGAGAGGCCAGAGATATATCCATAAAATTACTACCAGCACCGCTATCCAGGAATGCCTGGCAATGCTTAACCGAAGAATCCCAGGCAATTTTAACAGGTAATACAAAACGATCAGATTTTGGGGTGGGTTTCCACGGGCCCACCTAAGCACTGAAGTTTTCCTGTCTTTTTCCGAGGACAGGATTGCGTGAAGTAACCATGTTCTCCACAATACAGACAGAGCCCTTGTGACTTTTTTCCCAACCTCACTGTGGCTGACAGCCTGCAGGGGCCCAATTGCACTGGCTCCTCGGCCACAGAGGGAGGAGGACTGGGCTCAGAGGTATTGAGTGGTCTGGAAGGTGCACAAACTTTTTCCATGCAGTGCTCATAAAGTCTGCGCTCAATACTAATGGCCAATTGGATTGTGTCATCCAAGGAGTCTGGTAAAGGGTGGTTGACAAAAATATTCTTGATGGGATTGGATAGACCTAGGCGAAATTGGCTTCTGAGCGCTGGGTCATTCCACTGCAAATGAGGAGCCCAGCAGGGGAACTCTGCAGCATATTCCTCCACTGACCTGTGGCCCTGCTTAAGACCACAAATTTTTGCCTCTGCAGTTGAAGTCAGGTCAGGGTCAGCATACAGGATCCCCATGTCCTTGAAAAATGCCTCCACTGAAGGGAGGGCTGGGTCCCCCTGAGGCAGATTGAAAGCCCATGTCTGGGAATCGACCTGGAGTAGGGAAATGACCAAGCCCACTCTCTGAGATTATGTGCCAGATGAGAGTGGCTGCAGGCGAAAACATAATTTCCAAGCACTCATGAAATTAACAAATGTTTGGTATTTACCTGAAAGTTTTTCTGTAAGATGAATCTTGGGTTCTACAGGAGGGGCCACCACAGCAGGATCCACATCCTGCCTTTAAAGCTCCTGAGCAGCCATGAGCTGTGCCAACTGGGTAAGTTTTCTCAAATTGGGCTCTTCCCACCCTAATGTCACGAATGGCCGAGCCGATAGAGTCTGAAATTTCATCAGAAGAAATTCTGGCAGCAATTAAATCTTTAAAAAAAACCAAGTCTCTGGGGCCGGATGGTTTTTCTGCCCAGTATTATAGGAAGTTCTCTGCTATTTTGGCCTCTAGACTAGCGGAGATGTTTAATTACTTGAGGGACCATCTCCAACACCTTATGTCATCTTCTTTAGCCCACATAGTGATGATCCCAAAGATTACAAGGACTCTTTGGATCCTAACAATTTTAGACTGTTATCCCTTTTGAAAAATAATATAAAGCTGTTGACTAAAGTCCTGGCAATTAGACTGAACATAATTTTGGAGGTTTAATCCATAAAGACCAGTTGGATTTGTCTCACACAGACAAGCGCCTGATGGAAAGAGAAAAGTGGTTAGTCTCATACACTTCATACAGAAACAGCAGACCCCTACAGTGCTTCTGGTCTTGGATATACAAAAGGCCTTTGATTCCATGTCATGGGACTATTTATTTTAAATTCTAACCAAATGGGGATTTCAATCACATTTTTTGGAATGGATACAGGTACTCTGTTTTAAGCCTTTGACGAGAGTGCAGTACTCCTCGTTTTTCTCTTCTGAATTTTCTATTTTTCAAGGTACAAGGCAGGGGTGTCCCCTGTCACCCCTATTGTTAATTGTGGCCATTGAACCATTGGCACAATTGATCTGGGAAAGCCGTTCAGTGCATGGTATAGAGATTGGCCAGCATAAGCACAAAATTAACTTATTCGCGGATGACATATTGACCATGCCTCAACAAATGATCTCTATACCTAATTTACTGAAGATCCTTAAACTATTTGCCAAAGTGTCCGCCCCAATAGTCAATGAATGCAAATCAGTAGCTCTTGGGTTGAATGTATGGGAACAATTGTACTTGTCCATACAAGAAATTTTTCATTTCACCTGGGCACCCCACCACCTTGAATATTTAGGAGTTAAGATGACCAAGTCTTATAAAACGCTCCTGTCTTCCAACTACCTTCCTTTATTTAAGCACTTAAGTTCTCATCCCATCTCTTGGTTGGGCAGAATAAACTCTGTCAAAATGACTGTATTACAGAAACTACTGTACTATTTTAGAACCTTGCCAGCCCAAGTGCCAACCCACATGATAAGGGCCTTTCAAACATTGATATTTTCCTTTATGTGGAACAGCCTAGAGTGCCTCAAAAAACCATGTATGCTGATTAACGTCAAGGTGATCTTGGTGTTGTAAACATACTGAAATATTACCAAGCAGCTCGGATAGCTCCTATTTTTTCACTATATGCAGATGCTGCAGCCCCAAGATGGGTCCAACTGGAAGCAGATTTGATTCACTTGGTGGATGTCTGCTCTTTCCAATGGCTCCCCCCACAAATTGCGTTCTAAATCTATTGGTGTTCACCTTAAGCAGGTGTTGCGAGTTTGGGACGGGGTACCATATTCGAGAGACCTATTGTCTCCGCATCTGCCTCTTCGACCAATCAGTATAATCCCTTGTTTCTTCCTGAGGTGGAGGCACCGAAAGCCCTTGCTTGGTGGTCAGCACACAATTATAATATTGTTTATTATAAATTTGTTTATGAGGACTGTTAGCTGGGAGGAGATATGTTCTTTACATGTGGTACCAGGGAGGGAAATCTTCAGGTTTATGCAACTTAGACATTGGAATACCTCCTTGACTCATGACCATAAATCATATGACCATACTGCCAATTATTGAGCACATATGTCTAAGCCACTATGTACTAAACAAATCACAGTTTTATATTCGAAACTCAATCAGGTACCTAGAGCATCGCTACATTCCTATACGACCCAATGGGAACGAGACCTGGGAAGTAAAAAAAGACAGATGAGGGGTGGTTTGGCAACTCAATGAGAATGTCCAAGTGTTCTACGAATGTACTTGCAATAGAATCTGCTTTTAAGGTCATGATGAGTTGGGACCAACACAAATGGGGTTCTGTTTTTGGGCTTGCCAGGAGACTTGTTCGGACCTACATATATGGTGGACATGTCTATCGGATTTTGGGGTAGGATTTTCAGACTCCTGTGAGCAATATTCCGAAAGCATATGCCTAGGGATCCCTGGGTGGCCTTATTGCAATTCAAACCTAGTACCCTTACTAACACCCAATTTAGGCTGTGCACTCATATCCTGCTTGCAGCTAAACAAACTATAGCTCAGAATTGGAAAAACAAATTCTTCCATACCATGAAGTACTGTCACATGTCGACAACACGTTTTTAAATCTAGAGAACTTCTAGAGAAGTTATCTAGCTTTTTAACCTTCTGGGCGGTTAATTTCTGTAGACATATTTATATGTCTAAAAGCGGTACATTGTTTTTCATGAAAATTTTTTTTTACAGTATAATATAATATTATGACTATAATAAAGTTTGAAACACAAAATCATGTCAAAACAATAAATTAAATAAAAATAAATAAATAAATATATACTCATAGTATTATAATTTATTTAAAATTTACTGTAAAATAAATTTTCATGAAAGACAATGTACTGCAAATAAATCCACTGTATTGCATTCAATACAGTTATTATGTATTGAATGCAATACAAATAGATTTGAAATTCCCGCTGCGTCCTCAAAGCAATGGCCGCACACACTGACGTCACCAGGAACTCCCAGATGACCCATCAGATGCGGAGGAAGCAAGAAGACAGGGAGCGCAAAGAAGGACGCCAGCAGATCAGGTAAGGCTCTATATACATATTGTTTTTCATTGTTTTAGCTACCCCCGGTGCGACTCAGGGTTACCACTTTCAGCATCTTTCAGCATATCGAGTCACACTCGGGGTTACCGCTGGGAAGGTTAAATGACACACAAGAGAAATTCTCTATGATATGGGAGCCATTAATGCATTCTTCCAAAGTTGTTTATAGATGTGGGCTGGGAAGGTCTTTCCCCCAAGGTTTCCCTTCTCCTTTTGTTTTGGCTGGTTTGTTTGAATGTATTTTAAGTTGTTAACCACTGATCTCCACGTGTACATAGATGTTTGGGGAATTTTGTGTTTAGCGAAAGCACCCATTTTGTAACAACTTGTAACGGAAGAAATGTACACTTTTTTTTGTACGTGTTTTCTTTTTATTTTCTGTACTGTTATTTTTCTAAAAATCAATAAAAATCTATTGAAATAAAATTGTACTATTCAAAAATACCCAATAACTTAAAAGATGGCTAAAGTAATCAGAGTTTCACTGCATTTACCAAGCTTGATGAAATATCCTTTGTAGGATGATCATTCATTTTGCTAAGTGAAAAGCCTAAGTAAAGCTTGGGTAAACCAACCCCAACAGGATTTGCCACAAGGCTACATAGGCAATATGTACTGTATGTCTTCGTTGTTATGTTCACACACAGAGCCATTTCCCTGCCAAACTGCTGCTTGCCACTTACTGTTTAAATTGAATTTTGGCATCAGCAAAGCTTGACATTTAAGCTGTGTGCACAGTAGGTATATGATTTCCCTGCATGTTCTAAGCTGGTAAGTAGCATACAAGGCCAGTGTCATGAAGAGGCAGATGAGCACGTGTGCCTCTGCTCTCTCCCTGCAACTATACTCTTGGAAAGGGACTATCGCTGCTGAAAACAATCTCGAGACACCTCACCACTGCAATCCAACTTTTTGTCCTGACCCTGTTTCTGCCCAAGTTTCCAACGCCATGTTCAACTAATCACCCTGTCTCTTAAGTCTACCAGCCGAGCACATACAAATGTCCCAACAACTTATGATTCCATGTCACCCACATGGTGTTTTACATCCTCATACCATACCAAACTCTTTTAGGATGCTCTGTACATGTAGTGTCTCGCTGCAACCCTGCAAGCAGTAAGTGTAAACCTGCTCTTAGAATTTATTAAAATGTAATTAAAATTTATTAAAAAAAAAAAACTCTCAGGGAAACCAAGCAAATTCACTGAGCCCCAAGTTTTGGAGGTAGACTTGCAAAAATGGTGGAAAATGGTCCACAGAAAAATGGGCAACCTAGGAGGTTTAATTTAAATGCAGGGCACCAATTTGTCATATGAGTAAGTGCCTCGTGGTGTGAAAAGCAACATGGAGTTAGCTGATAATACACTGATTTTGTATTAAAAAAAATCTCTGATCATTTCACACTACTTTGAGAATATTTTTCCCTTATTGCAAGTATTTGTTTCCACGTTTACCTTAAAAGAAACAAAAAATACTGTATCTTGAAGACCAACAATTTTATATTGAGCCCCATATTGCCTGAGGACAATCTGCAAATATCAAGTTTCCAGGAACTAATGTAGACAGCCGTGTAATTATTACCCAACCAAATTTAGGAATTGTTATATGTTTTATGGCAATTACTAATCAAACATAATCTTCAAATGTACAAATAAATGATGGTATTTGAGAGACAACATTTAGGAAGGAGAACTTGCTTAAACATAACCAACTGAAAAAAATTCCTCCAGCACTGCCCCAAGCACCATAAAAACAGTGAGCATAATCAGTAGAAGTACAAAGTATAGCCAAGCTACACCTGCAGCTTTGGATGTTACTATGTACATAAGATGAGTCTGGATTGTTAATTACAACTGTACTTGTTGCATACTTTCCCCACCCTCTTCTCTGTCAAAACATACAGAAGTCAGCAAAAAGCTTATTACTTTTTTCTAAATTCTTAAGCAACATGTCTAAAGTCTGTGTTGACATGTATGAAGGCAGCCTATTCCAAAACACATACCAAAACACACAAAAACTATTTTTAGCTGGCACAATAAAGTATAGTAACACTGTAAACCAGGCCTTAAGCTGTATCCATAACATTTTTTTTTCTTTTTGATAGAGTGGGTAAAGATTTGGGCTTTTGACAGTTTTTACCACAGTTGGAAGCGGTTAGAGAGAAACCTTCTGCAAAAGAGTTTTGCAAAGAGAATAAACATTAATACTATAACTTTTGCTTACCATCAAGGGTAAGCAGTTCACATATTTTACTAGGGCCTGGTCCACCATAGTTCATTTTCCTGCAGTCTCCTCTGTTGCTGCTGATTGTTCTCCCTGTACTGTTGGTAATTCCTCTAATTTTTTTTCTGACCTCTTCTTCTGCCTCCTCCTGCACTCCAGCTTACTTTTTTTACGAGCACAAATGCCAGTGTTCTAAATCATGCATTTAGGCAAGCCAAGCTCACCTTCTTGCCGACTCTGCTTGCCCTGACTGATTTTAAACTCTGACATTGAACTTGTGAAATTTGTTTTTTTGTTTGATTGCTGTTACCCAAAGCACTAAACCTGGCTGAAGTTATGATTATGGTTTGTCCTTATTTTATACACTCTGTTAAGTATGTGCAGATGTCACATAAATGTCAGATGACTGTCAATGGAAACAATCTTTCATGATCATTTCCAGTGGCAGATGAATAAAGAGTACTGCACACAGAGAGCTGCTCTGATCTTTGGAGAGGGAAGAGGCACCAGAGCAGTAGTTCATGATCAGTTGTTCATCAATCCACTGTAGTGGGCTGATGAACAATGTCAGGGGACCACTGTACACGTCAGATTTTCACCTGAGACAAATGGTTAATAGAATCATCTGACGTGTGTACATCACTTACCATTCTGGCTTACTGCAACTCATCCTGGGTTTTAACTATGAACTACCAATCACTCTCAAGCTGATGTTCAACCCCTTTAGGATTATGCTCTGTAATATCACACATACGTTCCAAGGAAAAATTAAATACTAAAATGAAAAGACTACTTAAAATAAAGTGCACTTGATAACACATACCTATTTTTAGCAAATGTGTGTTCTATTCTATTCTATTTACCCTCCTCTAGCTTCTTGAAACAAAATTTTCCTCTGGTATATGAGTTACTACTTTGAAATTGTGTTGCAATACTGTCTAATATAATTATTCAGATACTTTCTGAAAAGTATTTTCCTTACTTTAAGTTCTGTACCCTTCAGCATTATCAAAACATAACATAAGGAAACTTCTTTACACTGTAGTACTAGTACAGACTGTATTTATGTCTTTCCTGCAGCAATTCATTCTGTTTTTTTTCGCACTTATCAGTTAATATTAACCTAGGAAATGTTAAAGCTGGTACTTGTTATGAATACAAGTATCTTTAATTAGCCTGTAATACGTAGGTTTGAAGTTTAATACCAGATTGCTTTTCTTAATGTTCATTTGAAAGTAACACTTTATCATTTTTCTGTGTATAGTTGAGGCCTATCATCCTAATCAGGGAGCTACAGAGAATCGTCATGTACTATACTGATAAGATAGGACTCGAATAATAACAAAAACAGTTGGTACTTCTGGTTTCTTAGTGCTAGTTCACATGGGCAGATTTTCACTTCCAAATCAATAAAACAAGTGGACCTGACATGAGTCGGAAGATAGTTCTGCAGCTGACTGATCATATTAGACCCCTTTTTGGGTTTCAATCCCTTGTGGATAGATCAAACATGTTGGCACATTTTGATAAAAAAAACTTAAAATGTATCCTGGGCATGAATAATCATGGTAATCTAATCAGATTTCATATAGTTTCTGAGAAACGTTTTTCTGCAGTGTTTTGGTGCTTACATTTAATTGATCACTGATCACAATATTGTTCAAATAAGACTGTCAAATGCAAAATTGGCAGTGAATATGCTTCTCTGTACTTGAAACCTGTTTTTATAGATGACAGTATTTATAAAACACAAATTTGCTCTTTCAGTTTGGGAACTGGAAGCACGTCCAGTGCTCTAAGTCAGCCGTTGCCAACCGGTGGTCCATGGAAAAATTTTGTGGTCCTTGGCTCTGGCCAGTAAGGAAATAATAATTTGCATTACTAAGTGAACAGACTAAATTTATTTAGTAAATCAGCTTCATTGTCTTCAGCCATTTTGATTGGCCAACATGCATACAGGAGTAAGATCATCCAGTCACTGATGTATGCTGACATTGTTAATGCAATGCAGGAAAGAATTTATTTAGAATTTTTTTTCAAGTCATATTGGATTGTAAACCTATACAGATCAGTGAACACCTATCTTTTTGGGAAGGCATATTGACATTATATAAACTAGTCCTATATTATTCCTTAGCTGCAAAAATTGTAGTTGCTAGATTGTGGTGATTAATATTGAGTCAAATGGTATGAATAAGGCTAGGTACACACGTGGAATGGTTCTCGTCCTATAATCGGTTAAGGGCTGATAACGGACAAGAATCTTGCTTGTGTACAGTGCTCGTCGTCCATCGTCTGAATGACCTGGCAGATCCACAGATGATGAACAACGAATTATTGTAATGGAAGTGAAGGAGGGGGAGAGAGAGCAGCAGAGTGCCGCTCTGTCGTTCTCCCACTCCCCTCTCCATAGAGCAGAATGTATGTACAGCACTCGTTCAAGCATTGTGCACTCGTTTGTCATTGGAATGGATCGTGAAAGATCCTTTCCAACAACAATTATTGCACGTGTGTAAATAGCCTAAGAATTAATGAGAAAAAAAACTAAATCTTATAAGAAAAATAGAAAATAGTAAGCAAAATTTGCCTAACATGTATATAATATGCCTCTAAATACCAACAGGGGATACACAATCCCAGTAGTATAGACTGCTAAGTGGGATATCACCCCCTTTGTTTTCCAGCATTATTTTCTCTTACTTTTTATTTTTTGGACTTCCTTTAAAATACTATATACTACTAAATATATATTTATATATATTTAGTATATGCTCATTAGGAAGTTGTTGACTAATGCCTCTCTCTGTGATAATGTACTGTTAATATGTGATTCTGTTTACTTTGCTGCTACAAGATGTATACTGTTTTAAATGATTGTTTTTACTGTTTTGCAAAAAAAGTTGTTGGCTACCACAACTAAGGACTTGTAGGCTGTAATGGATTGCATTTCTGTTCTTGGGTTTCATTATCCTTTAAATTCATTTTAAAAATTCATCTTTGATCAGATCCACACTTTTTTGCTAAATAAATTTAAATATATGACATTATCTTTTGTGAAAAAAAATGGTTTTGCACCAGTCATTCCTACAATGTGTGCAATTACTGAATCAAGCAATCAAGCAATTACCACAGCACACAACTACTAGCCATCAATTAGGAGTAAGTTTATGTTAAGCTTTTCTGTCATCACTATACATTATGTAAGCTTATGTACTTTTCAAAGCACAATGCATTAATATGTGATCACATAACAAACTAATTTATATAATCTGTGTGTTTATATCAGTCCCTGTGTGCTACAGCAATAAATAACTAAAACATTTTCAATGTTCTACCTGTCTAACAAATATAACAAAACACCTAATTGTTTATTTAAATGGACATCATCACAACAGATCAATTGAGGCTGTCATAACTCTCCTTTGAGAACCCTAATTCCCCGTCTGCTATTTGTTCTGCTTACGCTTTCAGAGTTACTGGCCTGGCACAGTTATAGAGATAAACACTTACAATATTTGACATTCTTTTCTTTAATGTTTTATGTTTAGATATGCTTTTATTTGCTCAACTTGTAATCTGTAATCCCAACTTTTAGCATGAACCTGGAAGAATATTTAGTTTTGTCAGCATAAACCTGAATACCTGCTCCTTGTGTTTAGCATGTCCTTAGCAGTATGATCCATGTGTTATTAGCTAAAAAATGGCCGCACACTTTTTGGTCCTTGAGGTACAAAAGGTTGGCGACCACTGCCCAAAATCACCCCATCTTCTTTGGGTTTTCTTTATATACTGTATATTGTTGGTTTGTCCCCTTCTGCTCTGTATTCCTACATTTGGTATTTTTTCTTTCTTATTCCCACTCCCCTTCCCTCCCTTTATCTTTTCATTTTGTCTTCCCTGCTGTTTTTTTCCTCTGTTCTTCCAGTTCCTTTCCCAGCTATATGGCGAAGTTCTCAAGCTAAAGCATATCTAAACTTGATGCTAAATAAACAATATATACAATAAAAATGTGGATTTTAATTTGCAATTAAAGGATTTGTAATTATGTAATCCAGATACCCCTACTAAACAGAAAAGCCAGGTATGTGGGTCTGCATCACAGTAAGATATGACGCTTCCCATCTTGCTGAATAAACAATAAAGGAGATGAAGGACATAGCTGGTACTGCTGACCTACAAAAGGCTAGTTGCCTGGTTGTCATATTACCACAATTAGGTTGATTTACTAAAGAGGTAGACTTTTCATTAAGCAAAATGAATAACTATTGGCTAAGCTATTGTTTTGTTTGCAGCTGTAAGAATCAGTCCAGAAGTTCCTATTCTAGTAAAGAAGGTCATATTACAATATCTACAAAGAAGGTTAACCAAGTATCCATCTTTACAGATAGCTTAATAAAAGCTTATTTTAAGAAATTAAGAATTTTAAAGGCCTAAAACGTTTGTTGTTTGTATCAAAAGGAAAATGTCAGACTTAACGACACACCTATATATTATGAATACGAAGATATGTTTGCTTTCAGGGATGTCAACAATTAGATTTCTAGCAAGCAAACTATAAACATCCACAACAAAGCCCAGCTCTAAAGAACTGTACAGCTGTCCCAATCTCAGCCATTGTGACTCATTTTTCCACAAGTGCAAAAATAGACTAAACGTTTGTAATCAGTACTGTTTTTACAACAGTAAGTGAAGATTGATAGGTTTAGAAATTGGGAGGTGACCAAATGTCCTTTATAGACATGTGAAAAAATAATGTTAATTGGAAAGGAAAGCTTTTGTGTATAGTGCATATAAGAATTCATGACGCAAATGATTCTGGTTCAACATAAATCTCTGTTGAAAATTGGATAATACAAATATTTACGTATACAATACAATGTAATTCTTGTTTTGTTGATTGATGTATGCTTGCATTTTTATATGTTAAGGAAATGTTAAAGACATCATACGTTGTTAAAAGCCAATTACCTATTTACATGTTTTTAGAACATGGGAGGAAACTGGAGTACCCAGAGGCAACACACGCAAACACGGTGTGAACCTGCAAACTCTATGCAGATAGTGTCCTGGCCAAGATTTGAACCTGGGACCTAGCGTTGGAAAGGCCCGAGAGCACATAGTAAGTCAGAAAAACTTCTGGGTTATCAATCTGTCCATTTAGGAAGTGAAAGTGATTGTGAATTCATTTCACCTGCTTTGGTGTATAAAGAGCAACAACATGTGAAAAGAATGGACAAGCACAAGACAACCCCCATAAAGGGGATTGGTTTTACCAAAGACCATTTATAAGATAATACCTGTAGCCCACTTAGATTGCACAGTTAGTCCAGGTCCTCCAGGATGTTATATCGATACACAAGCAAGGTTTATTGTGTCTTCCAGGACAGTGCATGTAAAAATAACAGGAGGCAGGCCTATAAAAGGAGAGCTGGGCAGAGCTGTACAGTCCAGCACCATTTATTACTTATTGGTATTTGAAAGCGAACACCAAAATTGGCAGGTTCAACATTGGCAAGATTAGATGAGGTTTACACTGAGCATATGTGACAGACAAGAAAGAGTCTGAGGATGCTGTGGTGAATGTTATGCTGCCTGCAACATGATCAAGAAAATGATAGTCTGGCCTGGGGGACAGACCTCCAAATGCTAGCTACTGGTACCCTGACTGCTGTTAGATACCAGAATGAAATCATCAGACCCATCATAGGATCTTATGCTGTTGCAGTTGGTCCTGAGTTCCTCCTGGTGTAGGACAACCCAAAGACACCATCCACCATCCCATCAGAAGCATATTCAGACATTTTTGGGAGTGTATACAGGCATGTGGTGGCCATTCAGACCACGGAGCTACATTACAAGTTGTGATGAAATTCACGCAAATTTGATTATTCTGTGATTTTTAGTTGTTCAGTTTGATTTTAAGTGTGTTATCTTTCTATTGTTTAATACCTGAGGACAAAATGGAAAAACAACAAATATATTATTATAGCATAGTATATCAGTAAAGATTTTCTGATTGACTATTTTTGGCATCAAATTCTGATATGTGATTTCATCATTCCCATAATCTTTTTGACGCACACACAAATAATGCACACAGTGAAGAATCTTCCTTCAGAACCTTCCTTCATAAATCAGAAACTCTTTCACTTTTCCACGCTGCCACAAGTTTTCACGGTTGATGCAAAGAAAAACATTTGTTACATCCAAGCATGGGAAAGCACTGATTTAAGAACTGCATGAACAGATTTATCAAGTCACATGAATTTCCCAGTTTTTCAGTTTTTGAACCCTACTGATTTACTGATAAACAGAGAGAGCGGAAGATGTTTACGCTGTAGTCTGAGCAAAGTTTCAAAGATAAATCTACTCACAGATATAAGTACAGATATCCATCCATTTATCACTAGGAAATGTAAATGACACTATAGGAGATGTGCAATTAGTTAGCTATACTTACCACAGTGCTGCATCCCCTTATCAAGCACACCTATAAGTCCCATAGAGAAACGGAGCAGACTCAGCACATTGCTTACATACCCTGTTTCCCCCATTATAAGGCACCGTCTTATATTTTTTGAAATGCCAAAATATGCCCTAGGTCTTATTTTCAGGGGATGTCTTATTTTTCCATGAAGACTACAGTACACATTTATTGTTGAAAATCACTCATGATCACTCATGTGCCATTGATTGTCCCCTTCTGATCACTCATGTGCCATTCATATTCCCTTTCTGATCACTCATGTGCCATTCATACGGTATTCCCCTTCTGATCACTCATGTGCCGTTCATATTCCCCTTCTGATCACTTACCAGTACTTAAGTGTAACTCCGTTAGGGCAGGGATCTCTGTTAGGGCAGGTAACTCCGTTAGGGCAGGGATCTCCGTTAGGGCAGGGATCTCCGTTAGGGCAGGGATCTCCGTTAGGGCAGGGATCTCCGTTAGGGCAGGGATCTCCGTTAGGGCAGGGATCAGCGGCTTGCTTCCTGGTTCAGAATCGCGGGACAAATTGGAAGATGCTTTCGCTTTTGTTGATGGGGAGATGTCACCTTATAAAAATGGTGAGTTTTGCCCGTTTGCTTTACCCACTTCAAAATTTACCCTTCCTGCTCAGACATCAGGAGGATGTAAATAAATTGCAATCGGCTTTTTCTTCTTTTTTATGGCAGGGCAAAACACTGCGTATTGTTTGTTTACCTCAAAGAACAACTGGGTCTAAATTTCCCAGATATAAGGAAATATAAACTTTCATGTTGGCTACGACATATTAGGGACTGGTGGCAGGGCTCCTCTTACTACACTGATGTCAAATTGGAAACATCAGCTGTTCTACCTTGGTCTTTACTCGAACTGCTCAATCAGGACTAATTTGCTTTTTCCTGATACACTTTTAGTCTGGCGGGAAATCAGGAAATTATTTGGAGCCTCTCACTATATTACATCTGCTATGCCACTATAGTCTACGCCTGATTTTCCACATGGATCCCAATTAAAAGTTTTTTTTTTAAACGGCTCAGGAGAGTTCAATTTCTTGATCATTTGCTAGATGAAAATTACCACTTTTTATCATTTCATATTTTAAGAGTTAAATATGCACTTCCAGCCTCACAGTTTTTGAACTATTTACAAGTGAAACATTATATATACACCCACCTCCGCTTCGATCAAGTTTTTCCATTGCCACCTGCCATTTTAAGGGTAATTGGGAAAACGCCCACTAGATTATCCATTGCAGATTTAAATCAGTTTCTGCATTTAAGCGATGCTGATTTACCCAGCAATTATTCCTTTGTAGATAAACGGGCAACATTCCTAAATATGCCCTACCAGGAAACCCTGGAATATTTAGAAACTAGCTGGTCAGTGGTTCGTAGGTTGGTCATTAGTGAAATCTGGAGGGAGATGCACTATAAAATCTTGCATAGGACATACTATGGATTTGATCTTAAGATCAAATCTTCTACAGTTTCTAAGTTTTTATTGGAATGTCCTAAATGCGGTTTATCCCTACCTTACCTGGAACATGCATTGTGGTCATGTCCAAAAATCCAGTCTTTTTGGCTCCAAGTTTTTTCCTATGCAAACCATTTAACATGCCAAAGACAAACCTTTCTACCTCAAGTGGCTCTTTTTCATGTACTTCCCTCTTCTCTGCCAGTATCTAGCACCACCACTCTGTCTAAACTTGAAAATTTATGTTTTCTTGTGGCAAAAAAATGTATTATGAAACGATGGCTGGATCCTATAGCTCCGTCTATGTTACAACTAACTTAATTACTACATTCTCTTATAACGATAGATAAAATGGAGGCTACTCAGCACCTTGACACACATCCTCAAATATTTTTGATACCTGACTGCCTTTTTTGAAAGACACTTTCTCTTCTTCTCAAATAGATTATCCAATAATCTTTTCCGTCATTCAACATGGTACGACTATAGAACTTTAAAGATTACCTAAAGTTCCAGAGGTGTTGTTAATGAGGCAGACATTGCATTTGTTCGGTTTTGTTTTAGTTGTCCTTGTTCTACCGACTAGGTAGTGATCCCTTTCCCCCATCCCTGGTTAAATTAATAAAAAATGTTAGTGAGGAAACACATTTATATGCCTGTTAATATGATGAATGTTCCTATTTATCTAGTACAACTAATACCTATGTTTTATGTTATCTGAATGTCTGTACTTCTGGTATTAAGATCTTGGTATTTACCTTTAACGTTTTTGTATGCTATGTTATTTAAAGTTTTCTTTCTATCAATAAAAAATATTTTTTTAAAAATCCAGCATTTTGTTTTCAATAAGTTTTTATTCAATTTTTCAAAAAAAAAAATTATAAAACAACACAAACAATGTAATTCACATAAAACAAAAAGAGGGAAAAAAAGAACAGACAAGCATGCAACAAAACAAAGCCTTCTTCGTGTGGAAAAAAAGGGCAATGACACAACACAACACTAAGAAACAAGACAAAAATAATTTAAATACAACACGGCCTAACAAAAAAAATTGTTTTACAAGGATTTTTCAATATATTTAGTGTATCTCAGGTCTGTTGAATCCAGAAATGACATCAGTTTCATTGAATTGGCTCTAGTTCTTGTGATACAGGAATCTGAATAGACGATTTTACTGTACTGTGTTAACATTTCAACAAATGTTAACACAGTACATTATTATCAATCTTTATATACACCGATGTTTTCTCTTTATATATATTAAATGTAGGATTATTTTCATGAAACTTTCATTTGCCTTCTTTTTATTCATACTTTTTCTTTTTTTTTTACAGATATATGAGTTCTTCAAGAAGTTGTTTAAATTACCCTAATGTATTTTGCTACATTTGTGGTGAATATTCTCAGCAAAAACAGAGAAGAAACATTACAGAATTTATAAAACAAGCATATCTTGCTTATTTAGGTAATAAATTGGGGGACCAAGATAAGTATTGGGCTCCCCATATGGTATGCAAAACTTGTGTAGAGTGGCTACGTCAGTGGAAAAATGGAAAACTGAAAAGTTTGAAATTTGGTGTACCTATGGTATCGCAAGAGCCCAAAAATCATAAAAATGATTGGTATTTTTGTGCTGTGAATGTAAAAAGTTTTAATTGTTACAAGAAAAACAAGTGGGAGTACCATAATTTGGAATCAGCAAGACGACCTGTGCCGCATGGTGCTGATGTTCCCATACCAGTGTTGAGTACTTTCCCTGATAATCCTGTATCCAACATGGAGGATTTACAGGGTTTTGAGTGTAATCCAGGAGTTAGCAGTGAAAGTGAATATGAAGGAAGTGTTTCATCAAACCAGCAGTTCAATGATTTAATACGTGGCCTAAGTCTGTCAAAACAAGCATCTGAACTTTTATCATCCAGGCTAAAAGAAAAGAACTGTCTGAGACGGAAGTTAAAATATCGGTTTATAGGACAAGAGAGGTGACACTTCTACCATAATTCAGTGAAGATGGAGACTTTGTGACCTGTTGTAACATCCCTGGACTACTAGCCCATATGGGAGTACCAGAATACCAAGCAGAAGACTGGTGGCTTTTCATAGACATTTCCACTCGAAGTTTGAAATCTGTTTTACTGCATAATAGCAACTGTTATGCATCAATTCCAATTGGTCACTCAACAAAACTTAAAGAAGAATATGAAAATATCAAAATGGTCTTACAAAAGCTTTCCTATCATGAACACTAATGGTCCATATGTGTTGATTTAAAAATGGTGAACTTCCTACTTGGACAGCAAAGTGTATACTCAAAGTACCCATGTTATATCTGCTTGTGGGATAGTAGAGCAAAGCAGGATTACTGGAAAAAAGTGACATGGCCTCCAAGGGAAAACATGAAAAAAGGTGCAGCAAACATCATTAACGAGCCGA
The DNA here is from genome assembly GCF_032062135.1 of Pyxicephalus adspersus. Classification (NCBI taxonomy): domain Eukaryota; kingdom Metazoa; phylum Chordata; class Amphibia; order Anura; family Pyxicephalidae; genus Pyxicephalus; species Pyxicephalus adspersus. Next base: position 13,712,542 of record NC_092869.1, read on the forward strand.
TGGTTGAAAAAGAAAAAATCATTCTTCCTCCACTACAGATAAAAATGGGATTAATGAAGCAATTTGTTAAGTGCTGTGAACAAGGACGGTGATTGCTTCCAATACATTTGTAAATTCTTCCCTGGATTAAGTACTGAAAATTTTAAAGCAGGAATCTTTGATGGACCCCAGATTCGGAAGCTGATAAATGATTCCATTTACTCAAGTTACATGACTGATACTGAAGCTTGTGCATGGCACAGCTATGTCATGGTTGTCAAGAACTTCTTGGATAACCATAAAGCACAAAATTTTGAAGAACTGGTACAAAACCTGCTCTTAAACTTTAAAAATTCGTGTGCTACTATGAGCATAAAGGTACACTATCTCCATAGTCATTTGCAAAAATTTACAGAAAACCTTGGCGATTTCAGTGAGGAACAAGGGGAGAGGTTCTATCAAGATATAAAGGTAATGGAAGAAAGGTATCAGGGCAGATGGGATAGACACATGGTGGCAGACTACTGCTGGTGCCTTCAACATGATTGTCCTGATCATCAGCATAAAAGGAAATCATGCAAACTGAGTTTTTCAGTGACTTCTTTGTGATAAGTTCTGTAAATATTCTGAATACAGAATATATTGACATTAAGTATTTCAAAAATGTAATTTTGTATACATAGACATATCTAGTTTCTTTATTCTTAACTTTCATGTTTCATTGGTTTTCTATGGGGTTTTTATTGAGGTCATTATTTCAATCTAGCCAGTCTAGCAAAACCAATGCCACATTTGGAATCTGTGCATCAAACATAACCTAAAATGACTTTAATCTGCTTGGAAAGAAAATGTTTGTTGACCAGTGTAATATATGTCCTATCAAAAATTTAACAACCTGGGCACACAGTCGGGTGTGCTATGATGGTCCAACCATGGTGTCCATACCTCTAGAAACCAGGGAGGGTATCCCTAACAACAGCAGTCATCCTCTTCATAACCATAGTATCTGATTTGTGATACAACAGCTGCGAAACTCAACATGGGTTTTAACCAAGCCGAGGCTATCACTTGTCTAGTTGCAAGAAATATAAATCAACTGGTTTGCGCGTTTACGAACTGTGGGGACAGGTTTGTGTAGTAATGCTTTCCAGGTATTTTTACGTATAGTAATTTGCAGAAACCCCTGAAACACCTGGGAGAATCACCGGGAATACATTTTGTGATCCTAGCTGAGACTATATACTAAGGGAGCATCGTTTTGTATGCATTTTCCTGTGAAAGGGCATTGGTAGTGCATGTTGAGACAGCCCGTCCCAGTCTTCTGCGGATAAAATGGTTCCCAGCTCTGCCTCCCACCTCTCCATATATGTCACTTTCTGAGATCTTGCCTTTATCAAAGTTTTACACAGATAGGATACCATACCTGCTGATTGTGGGTTCGGCAAGCAGCAAGATTCAAAAGTCGTAAAGGAAAGGGGGTTCCCTTTATGTTCTTTCAGCAAAGCTAATAAAAAATGTCTTATCTGCCCATAGCGAAAAATTTCCTGGGAGGGACCATTGCCCTTTCAAATATGCAAAAGTCTTAACCCCCAGTAAAAGTAAGAAAATCATATACATGGTGGACAGGTTTATTTGCCTACCAGGCAAAGGCTTGAGGGTTATCAAAATCTGGGTCAAATAAAGGGCATTTTAACACCCATAACAATGGGATATGTGCAAAATCCAGTACTTTCATGGAATATTTACACTGTGGTTGCACAAAAATCATTCTGTATATATGGTTGTTGCACATTGGCACACCTTTTATATAAGCTGTTATATATCAATTGTCTTGGGCATCATTATGGCATTCCACACAATGCCAAATAATTGGGTGCTAGATCATGTACTATGCTTGTGTGGAACAGCCCTGATGTCAAAGCACTCATTAGGCACTGCCACATGACTGACAGGTCATGTCCAGGATGTTGTCAGAACCCCTTTGCTTGCTACTAAAATCGTGTGGTTACAGGTTGTAAGTAGGGTGGAAAAATGGGATCTAAGATTCACTATCCTTATTCAGGCTTTGAAGATTATGCAAGTGAATAAAGCAGTGTAAGTGTAAAATTAAAGAAATACCCTGGTGCACAGTGCAGTAAACTCTTCTGTCAGTACTTATATAGAAAAAAACCTCTATGATATGCTATACAGGATAGGAAAAATACTGACTATTAAAAAGATATTTAAAATTATGAATTACTTTTATCTTCATATTAAATATATGCAAAATAAAACACCACTGCCTACTCATGAAGCCCATGACCCAATGCAATAAGAGAAGCACATTAGCAGATCTGATTTAGGCAGTGAGCCTCCTGCCTGTTTACCCTGGAAAACTGACAACAAACCTCTCCTTTATATTGCATCATATGTTTACATTTAGAATGCAAAAGTGACACCACCTCAATGTAAAACAGCAAGACACACTAACACAAAGGCACAAAAATGTTAGTATAAAAATACTGTGCATGGTACGGATGCTTTAGAAATAATGAAGAGAATAATTTTTATTTATTTTTATCAGTTAACCTACAATGTTTATCCCACAAAGTAGATAAACATAAAAATCTACTCTCATTTATTATTTGGTGTGTCCGCAATTAATTTTAAATGAAACAACTAAGATGCAGTTGATCTGCAAACTTTCAGCTTTAATTCAGTGGGTTGAACAAAAAGATTGCATGAAAATGTTAGAAACTAAAGCCTTTTTTTAACACAATAACTTCATTTCAGGGACTCAAAAGTAATTGGACAAATTAAAAAGCTGAAAATAAAATGTTCATTTCTAATACTTGGCTGAAAACCCTTTGCTGGCAATGACAGCCTGTAGTCTTGAACTCATGGACATCACCAGATGCTGGGTTTCCTCCTTTTTAATGCTCTGCCAGGCCTTCACTGCAGCGGCTTTCAGTTGCTGTTTGTTTGTGGGCCTTTCTGTCCTAAATTTAGTCTTCAACTATTGAAATGCATGCTCAATTAGGTTCAGATTAGGTGACTGACTTGGCCATTCAAGAATATTGCACTTCTTTGCTTTAATAAACTCCTGGGTTGTTTTAGCTGTATGTTTTGGGTTATTGTCCATCTGTATTATGAAACGCCCCCCAATCAATTTGACTGCATTTAGCTGGATTTGAGCAGACAGTATGTCTCTGAACACCTCAGAATTAATTTGGCTGCTTCTGTCCTGTGTCACATCATAGATAAACACTAGTGTCCCAGTGCCACTGGCAGCCATGCACGCCAATACCATCACACTGCCTCCGCCATGGTTTACAGATGATGTGGTATGCTTTGGATCATGAGCTTTTCCACGCCTTCTCAATACTTTTCTCTTGCCATCATTCTGGTAAAGGTTAATCTTGGTTTTATCTGTCCAAAGAATGTTTTTCTAGAACTGTGCTGGCTTTTTTAGATGTTTTTGAGCAAAGTCCAATCTAGCCTTTCTATTCTTGAGGCTTATGAGTGGCTTGCACCTTGCAGTCCACCCTCTCTATTTACTTTCATGCAGTCTTCTCTTTATGGTAGACTTGGATATCGATACACCTACCTCCTGGAGAGCGTTGTTCACTTGGTTGGCTATTGTGAAGGGGGTACTCTTCACCATGGAAATGATTCTGCGATCATCCACCACTGTTGTCTTCCGTGGACGTCCAGGTCTTTTGTCGTTGCTGAGTTCACCAGTGCTTTGTTTCTTTCTCATGATGTACCAAACTGTAGTTTTTGCCACTCCTAATACTGTAGCAATTTCTCGGATGTGTTTTTTCTGTTTTTGCAGCTTAAAGATGGCTTATTTCACCTGCATGGAGAGCTCTTTTGACCACATGTTGTCTGTTTAACGCAAAATCTTCCACATACAAGTACCCCTCCCCTCCTCCCCAAAACAACTCCAGGCCTTTTATCTGCTTAATTGATAATGACATAATGAAGGAATTGCCCACACCAGCCCATGAAATAGCCTTTGAGTCAATTGTCCAATTACTTTTGAGCCCCTGAAATGAAGTGATTGTGTAAAAAAAGGCTTTAGTTCCTCACATTTTTATGCAATCTTTTTGTTTAACCCACTGAATAAAAGCTGAAAGTCTGCAATTCAACTGCATGAGTTGTTTCATTTAAAATTAATTGTGGTAATGTACCGAACCAAAATTAGAAAAATAGTTGTCTCTGTCCAAATTTTTATGAACCTAACTGTATAAACTGTTTGCAACTGCCATCTGTCCATGACAGGACCTTTTACTGCTGCTCTAAACCAGTGGTCGCCAACCTTTTGGACCTCATGGACCACTAAATCCACGTACCGCGCATGCATGGGGAGCTGTTTGTCACTCAAAGGGGAAGAAACTCTACCCATAGTGACGTCATGATGGCAGAACCTGCCCACTCCCCCATCGCAGGTCTGAGCCTGGGTGGGCTGTGTCTATAAGGAGGATATGGTCCGCGGCTCTGGCCGGTGTGCCTCCCACCAGCGGGTTTCCTTCTCCTGACCCTGCTGAGAGGCACACAGGCCAGAGCCGCGGATCACCAGTGGTCCGCAGGCCACCATTTGGCAACCGCTGCTCTAAACTACACAGTCCATGCAACCTGCAGAGTAAAACCTAAACAAAAAGCCACCAGGAGCCAGGCATTTATTTTTTGATAAAAGAGACATTGCACATCTCTTTCGGCAGTTACTGGTTGAACTTGGTGGACTTATGTCTTTTTTTTCAACCTAACTTTGTAGCACTATCTCCTGGTGACTTTCTAAATTTAGGTAAGCTTTAAGCGCTTTAAAACCAAAAATAAACAAAAAGTTTTAAAAGTAGCAAGACCTGCTAACATATAATTTTCATTTTATTAGTAAATTGTGGATACTATACCAAAGTTTGTAGACTAAAGCTGCGTACACACCTGCAATTTTTGTCGTTGGAAAGGATCTTTCACGATCCTTTCCAACGACAAGGGAGTGCACGATGCATGAACGGTGCTGTACATACAGCACCGTTCATGCTCTATGGAGAGGGGAGGGGGAGAGCGACGGAGCGGCACCCTGCTGCGCGCTCCCCCCTTCCCTTTCATTAGGATCGGTTGTCGTCCATCGTCCGTGGATCCGGCAGGCAGGACGGTCTTTCAGACGATGGACGACAACGACTGTACACACGGCAGATTTTCGCCCAATAATTGGCCGATGCCGATTATCGGGCGATAAAAATCTGACGTGTGTACGTAGCTTAAGTAATTAGGCTACACGTGCAATATTTGTTGTTGGAAACAACCGATCATTCGATAATCGTTAACAAGAAGAGCACAACGACAGGCAAACGTCGCTGAAGAACGAGGAATGTCGCTGGAAACGATTCACTATCCTGGCGGATGTTTGCACGACGATTGCTCACTATCTACTGTGTGTACGGTCGGGTAGTGATCGTGGATTGTTCTGCAGTACACTTTCTCTGGTACACGTCACTTCCTGCATCATTCAAACGATCATATTTAGTGTGTTTACATTATTGGTGGATTTATTTTTGAAGGATCGTATTGTTACAGCATGTACAGAATCGTGCACTATACGATCGTTCAAAATAATCGTTGATCTGTCATTAGAGGGGGAAAGGGCCCTGCAGCCACAGCTCCTCTAATAGGAGACTGTGAGCACTGGATGAGTGAACCAGGAAGCTGACAATAACAATCTGTCAGATTCTTATGAGGGGAACTGTGGCTGCAGTGCCTCCTCCCCCTCCCAGCAGCTTCTTTGGTTCACTCATTTAGTGCTGACAGTCTTCTAGGAGAGGAGCTGTGGCTTCAGTGCCTTCGGCTCCAGTGCCTTCTCCCCCTCCCAGTAGTTGTTCTGGTTCACTCTTTCAGTGCTGATAGACTCTTAGCAGGGAAGCTATGGCTGCAGTGCTTTCTCCCCCTCCCAGCAGCTTTTCTGGTTAACTCTTCCAGTGCCAAATTTAGGATTGAGGACCTTGTATATAAGGTTATTCCCCTTTTTCAACACATTTCACTTTCCCCACCACAAGTCATATGTGTGACGGGTAACAGTCTAATACACATGGAGACAATATGTGTGCAGCAAAATACTGCGAAATTCCCCCACCTACTAGATTGTAAGCTCTTCGGGGCAGGGTCCTCTCCTCCTGTATCACCGTCTGTATTAGTCTGTCATTTGCAATCCCTATTTAATGTACAGCGCTGCGTAATATGTTGGTGCTATAATAATCCTGTTTAATAATAATATTAATCCAGTAGCTGTTATACCTTGCTACTGTGCAGTAATCCCTGAAGAAGCTCCTACTGGGAGAAACATGTCGGGTCTACAAGCTGCGCTTAGGCTACTATGGCCAATAGATCATATGCGGCATCTCACACACCTACACCCACGTGTCCAACCAGGTTATGATTGTCTAGCGCCACTTTGTCTGGCCATTGTGTGGATCTGATAAGATTCCGAACATTTAGTAAAGTTTGTATATGGTATTCTATGAGCAATTATCATTGAATACAGTTTTTTTTTTTTTTTTGCCAAATAACCCTGCTGTCTTTCATTTATGCTTTTCACATGAGTACCTAGCCTAATACAGTGGTTGACTTTTTTTTTTAGCACTTTGCCAATGAAGTCTGATTTTTCACATTTGGCCCACATTAGTTTGTTCTTCCAGATACATATATACTGGACATGTATAACACTAATCTGACACATAACATGAAGCATTCTTATCATTTCTGATTGGTGGTAAAAAATAAAGAACAGTGAATAAAATGTATTACGGTATAGTAAAAGCAACTAAAAATAAAACCTAGCCTTCTACTGCAGTAGTGAACTTTCTGTTATTCTCTGTACAAATCACAGCAGTAGCAGACACTGAGCCTACTGCCTGATGCAATCTTCTCTCGGCTTGCTCTATGATCCAGCCGGATCTGAAACCAGCTCATGTAGTTGCATCATTCTAACAGCGTCGCGAAGGGCGTCTGAGTAACTGGGTGATTGACACAAATATTGACCAATCACCTCGAAGGACGGGCGGGGTGTTTTTTCACAAACAGCGCCGATTCGTTGGAAAGTTGCCAGGACTGCTAGTTGGGTGGGACTATAGCATAGCTTGCGCCTATAAAATGCAAACGTTTTCATCAGTACCACTTGTCATATTGCCCATTCACTGTGCCTCTTATAAAAAACTTAATGCCGAGCAACCCAACCACAGCTATGGAGGAGAATACCTTCCTAGACAACTCCCTGTGGATATTTGGTTATGGGTCCCTGGTGTGGAAACCAGATTTTGAATTCACTTCCAGTAAGGTTGGCTTCATATCTGGCTATAGCCGCAAGTTTTGGCAAGGAGACACCTTCCACAGAGGCAGCCCGCAAATGGTGAGCATCTATTTCCATCAAATACATCTATATACTAGTGATAGTTCAAATGGTAAGAATCTATAGATAAATATACTGTAAATATGAATGTAAATAGATAGAAGGATTTGAACATCCAATGTGTTTGGGTGCAGATCATATAAATTGCATAGGGGTAGCCAGAAGAATTCTGATGCAACCTCCAGGGTTCCCAGGATCAGTCTTTGATCTATCTTGTCTTTTCTATTTGCAGCCTGGGAGAGTGGTGACCTTACAAGAGGATTATGAGGTGAGTTTAATTCTATGATCACTTTACTATTAACACTATTATGTACAATCTTTACTAATAGGGAGTTTAGAGTTGAATGTAACACACTCCCTGCAGATTAAGGAAAACCTGTACTGAGTGAAATGTGAAGATTGCTGTTCTGTAAGAATGTTTCTTGCCTGGGTATCTCAAGTGAGACAAAACTCAAAATTGATCTTCATTGGCATTTTAGGTCAGCATATAAGACAGTATTGAAGTCATTGGATCAGCCAGAGAAATGGCATTTTTAAGAGAAATGAACAATGCCAACATCCATATTGATTCAGTACAGGTTTCCTGGAAATTCTTATTCTGGTTTTTCTGTAGTAACACCCAGGAGCTTACTTCATAATTGGAGCATGTGGGCACGCATATTTTGGCCCCTTAAGAGAACATCTCCAGGATTGCTTTGATATATAAAACAATTCCATTATCCTAACCTGGCTTAGAATGGTTGCTGCATTGCCTTTGCCACCCAGAAATATTTGATTACTGGTCCCCGTGCTAAATACGCCCCTGGTAACATCCCAGATCTACATTTAGTTACAGCACCCAATTTAATAATTCATAATGTTATTTAAAAAAGCTAAGGTTTGATCTAAAATAAACTTTTTTTGCCTATTTTAAACTTAGAAATTGGATAAACGGTATTTGGTTACAGGGCTGAAACATTTGTACTAATGATCTTGTTTTTGATTTCAGGAATGCACATGGGGTGTTGCATATGAAGTGCGTGGAGCTCAGATTGAATCCTCCTTACAGTATTTGAATGTACGAGAGTCTGTCCTTGGAGGCTACATCACAGAACTGGTTAAGTTCTTTCCTCAGGATGAAGGGGAAGAAGGAGCAGTTCTTGCCCTGGTGTACATAGCCACTGCACAAAATCCTAGCTACCTCGGACCAGCCTCTGAGGAGGACATTGCAGCTCAGATTGTAGTGTCTAGTGGACGAGCAGGCCATAACATTGAGTATCTCTTACGGCTTGCAGACTTTATGCATAATTTTTGTCCAGAAGCTGAAGACAAGCATCTCTTTTCTATTGAAGAGGCTTTAATTTCCATCCTTCCATACTTTTATAGTACGGATGATCCGTTGCCTGTGTTCTGCTAAGACTGTAAACAATGTAGAAGCATCTGAAGTTAACATATTCCATGAGTGATCAATATTTCAGATCTGCTAGACTTCTCAATACTTCTGGATGCCTTACCTTTTCAACACTATGTAGTAGCTCCAGGTAAAGAACTATGAAAGTGTTCGATTATATGGACATAGAAGATCTTCACTCCATATTCAAGCTGCTCACTACAATGCATAGCAGACACCGCTTGACATAAATGGACACTGTTTTTCTAGGAAGATGGATGACCAACAAGAGTGTAGAGAAAGTTTTGTTTCTTTTTATTTTTTTGCTATTTTTCCAGGGAGCAGGCCTCCCAGAGGATTTTTCTTTTCATCTACCTCAGTTCAAACATATTCACCTGCTACTGGTTAACTTTTTGTATTAAGGTTGATAATACATTACCTTGATGCATTTTGCTTAACAGAAGAAAGCTGTGTGTCATATGTCTCTTTAACCTCAATGTAAAACTAGAAAAGACAGTTTCCTAAATAACTGTAATAAACCAAGTCACTAACAATTACACTGCATCATGTAGCTTAGCAACCCCCTTTTTCTTGTTTTCTCTTTTTAACTACATAGCACTGACATTGACATCTTATGTACTGTAAGCCTTGTTTCTAAAACTAGGCAACATTTACATTTTTTTTACAATTGGTCCTTCCATAAAACTTAGTCTGGGTGCTGCCTTTACTGATTGTTAGTGGCCTTCCTATGTTATACAGATCAAAATGACTTGTCCTATTCTACAGATGAAGAAGTGTGCTTGCCATAGCAGCCAGTAAGATTTTGGCTATCTTTCACAAGTAAATATATAAGTAAGTAAGACAAGTAATACAAGTAAAGAGATAAAACATTTTGCTGGTTGCTACAGCCATCACTTTTACTGTCGTTTATGGCATTTTTAGAAATCGGCCTAACTGTAATAGTACTGACACAATACAATATTATGTGTGCTGTATAACACTGTTGTGTTATATGGTAGGATTCCACTTTATGATACCATATAACTTAATATAAACAACCATAGATGTTTCTGATTAGAGAAACAAACATACAGTATGCTGAAATATTTTCTAAGAAGCCAGTGAAACAACAGACTTGCTTATCTAAAAAAAACACTGCTGGTACTAGCCAGGCAGAGTTATCAGCTGCACTGATGCACTAGACAATGCCTAGTAAAATCTATATTGTAGAGAAGTGGAAGAACATTTTGCTGCTAAGTGTCTACCTTCCATGAATATGGCCAGATAGATCTTCTTGTGTATTATATTTTGAATGGCTACATTGAGTGATATGGGAATGTGCAATAAGACAGTGGAGCAATGTGCTATAAATTAGCTGAATGCCAGTTACACTAAGCAGTATTTGGTAAAGTTAAACATATTTTGTATATATACTTGTTTAATTGTAGATCACAAGCATTATACAGGGACATTGATACAGAATGGTAAAAACTGACACAAGATTTGTAAGTGTTATTGTTTAATTGTTACATTACATATTATAAAAACAGAGGACGATCTGTTCTGACAATAATTTTACCCTCTAGTGCCAATTGACAGTGCCTGTGTGTCTGCTGTGATCCCTGGCATTTAGTATCTACTGTATGTTATAAGCTTGCTCCATTGCTCTCTTGTGAATATTGGGAGCTCTTTAGTGTAGTTTCTTTATTTTTATTTCTGCTGTATGTCTTGTGTACTGTATTTGTTTTTTTATACCATTCATTAGTAATAAACTAAAGCTTGTAAAAATAAAACTCTATGACTGACTATAGAAAAACAGACACCTTATATAAGGTTCAAAACACACCACATTGCACTATCTTCTATAATAAAACTTATTACTTTACTTACTTTAGCTAAATCCAGTCCAGTATTATGGTCAATATTCTGAAATATCTTGTCCATAGCCTCAGAACATCCTTCCCCTGACTCTGCTGATCATGTACCCTGTATGGACACAACAAAAGTTCCGCTACTGTCCCCCCCAGGATGTTTAGCAAGCAGGTCTGAAACTGTGATGGGAGAGTGGGTGGGTTCTGGCATCATGATGTCACTCTGGGAGGAGTTTCTTACCCTTTCGGTGACACACAGCTCTCCGCGCATGTGCGGTCTGGTGTCCGGACCTGGCGCATGCGCACTCACTTCTGCTTCACGCTGTGGGATTTAAAATTATAAAAGTAGTGGTCTGTGAGGTCCCAAAGTTGGCAACCACTATACTAAATGACATCATAATCACCTAGAACAAAACTTGTAAGCTGACCTAACCTAAAACAACAGAAGTAAAGCTGTTTGATCACGTCTTTCTATATACTGAATATATATATTACTTTTTTATATACTTTAAAGTGAATCTAAACTCAGGAATCAAATTATATTATTTGCAGTATAGCAATCCTTAGATGTGAAGGCTTTGCTACGTTTACCGTTTCAGGCTTTTTTGTTCAAATTTCACCTGGTAATACTGCTAGTGACTCATGTTTGCCCTAGGAAACTTTTCACTTACTATATTATATGATATCTCTCACTCTTTTCACTCCTATACGATATCTGTATAGGAGACATTTTGCCATCCTAGGACAGGACTACAGAGTACACCTCTTCTGCCATTCTCCATACCATAAGGTAGGGAGCTGAAGTATAAAAAAAATAGCTGTTAAAAATTTAAGTGATAAATACAGCCTAGGCTGAGTGATAAGGAAGTTATCTGTTCACAAGCTTTATGGCAGGATGAACTGGATTTTTTGCACCAGTCTCACAAATATACAGTTTAATTGAAATTGCTAGTTTGATTGTATTATGAGTCTAGATTGTATTATGAGATTGTTCACTTTTTCAACAGCGCTCATAGATGAGAAGAACTCTCAAGAAGAGTGGGAAGTAGTGAGGAATCTGCCATCTAACAGCCAACTCCTAACAATTGTGTAATGCTTGTTTGACAGACATTTAATCATTCATTTACAACATCTATATGTTTTAGGTGGAAAAAAGATTTTTTAATATATCAGAAATTCTCTGCTTCATTTATTGAGCACTGACAAGACTTGTGAATGTCTACAATTATTCAATACAAAACCAAATATTGCTTTGCTTGCGTTTATTGGTTTGTATGGCCAATGATATACCTAAAATAATAGGTCATTGGCCATACAAACCAATGCTTTTTGCCCCAAATTTGTTACTTGACAACATGTGGTTGATTTACTGATATATAGGAATATAGGCTATTTCCTTAACAAAATTGATGATCCTGTTGCAAAGGAGATTTCATATAAAGCAGACCTAAATGCAAAAATTTTTAAAAGGGTACAACCCTTCTTTATAAAGTGAACATTGCTTACTGACTGAATGGGAACGCAGAGCCTCCCAGAATACATACATCACACATCCCGGGAGGCTCCCATTTTCCTTAATAGGAGCATGTGCAGTGAGATCGGATTTTTGCATGTACATGACTAGTTGGTAAAGTTAGCAGACTTTCCTCTCAGTTACTAAAGTAAATTAAATATCCCTTGTAAAGAGATAATTCACTTTGCTAAGTGAACAGCCTAACCTTCTTTACCAAATTACCCCCACTCTGTATTAAAATCACGACATACTGCATAGGTTGTGTTTTCAGTTTTTATGTTTTCAGATCACTAGCTGAAAAAGAAGCAGAATAAAACATGTGAGCAGGGCATTTCTCAAAGAACATAGCCAGGAACTTGTGTTGGAAAATGTGTCACTGAGTTTTACAAGACAATTGTAATGTGGAATGCGCGGAGTGTGAAGGTACACATATTTCACAGTCATAAAATCACACATTTAAAATGATGGTGTGTATGCCAAGTAAAGAAAGGAGGGCTTTAGTACGAGGTCTTTACAATGATACTTGGCTTATGTTATGCCCACCACTAGTAGGAGGTAAGGGAGGGCTTAATTAAAAAGGAAAGAAACATTTCAATATCACAATCAGTGTGCACAGAATGTAAAGATGCTTTTTTTATTTTTTTAGGTTAGAATACCAAAAGTTAAAAACACAATCAAAAGAGAAAATCATCTATAAAAGTAAGAGGTATATCTCCCCTTACCCATCTGTACTAATACTGCCCCTATGTTAACAACATAATACTGGCATCCTGTGGTTTTAGACCATATCCTACAACTGAGTGGGGGAACATCTATTTTAATATTTGGCTCTTGGTTGGAATCTGTGGGTCGTGTGAACTGCTGTGTGGCAATCTCTATTTATTCTGCACTAAAAAGAAGTCAGAGAAAGAGCAGCGGGATGGAGTTTCAAAGCAAGGTAAGTTTTTGATACCAACGTTTACCCCCTAGCACTAGGCACTATTGTCCCCTTTTCCAACCCTGCTGGGCAGTATTGTTATCCTCCACTCCACCCAGCACTAGTGTTCTACCTAACCCCTGATGGGGTCCATTATTTCTACTACCTCTCTCTGTATCATGGAATATATATTTATTTTTTAATCACTGGTATACGAAGTGAATGTGACTGTGACACCACAAAATGAAATATTCATACTGGGTGTTAACATTTACTTTACTACAAGTTACATTTACTTTTTCAGTTGTACTTTAAATATGTAGAATTAGGCAGAAATACAGTGATACAATATTTAAAACATAAACTAATCTATTATAATTCCCAAGATTCCTATGTAGTACATTTTAAGAATCTTTCCTATTTTTTATTTCATGTTTACTAGCTATCTAATTCACTTTTTGAGAAGAATCTAACTTTCATATGACAATGTATTTTGTAATTTACTGACAATCCGGAATAATATTATAGCCTCAATGTAGATGATAGCTAACTGGAAATTCTCAACTTCCTGTTTCCATTTAACTGTGTCTTTCCCCAATCGTTACACATAAGATGAGAAAACTTCCTGTTTGATAGTATGTGAAAAAAAATGTCACCTGTGTTTTCCTTACTAAACGTAGACAGTGAATCAGAAGATACATATCAGATGGGTGTGTGTCTGAAGTCTTTCCATATGACTGACCTCGCTTTACACTAAAAACAACTCTGCAGACATAACCAGTCACACAGGTGACAACTTCTGCTCCGGTACTATACCGTGTGTTTAAAAACAGAAGAAAAAACTATGAGCTTATTTTAGCAAATAATCATCCAGCATATTTATAATAAAAGGGAAATATATGTGTGTAAAAAATGTATGTATCTATATATGTGTGTATGTATTGTATGTATTTATACATAAACAAACAAGTAAGACACAAAAATGTTTAGCCTGGAATCTTTTGTGTTCCTGCCTTTTTTTACTTTCAGTGATGTAAAGTATAATTACAGGTAATACAGTGCAGAGACAAAAATTCTAAAGAGAGCTTGCTATTGGAACTCTTGAAAAATTTAGGAAACTGAGGTAAGTAGTTTAGTGAGTCCATGTCAAGGTTTTCACCTGTACCTTAGAGGACATAGATGCTCCACTTAGGTAATCAGGAGCAGGCTGCTGGAAGCTCTATGATTTCCCAAAACTTTTTTGCAGTGTTGACTGGCATTTTGGTGCTAAAATAAATAAATCCAGGCGGGTCATGGTCAGCTGATGGAGGACTAGGATGCAGTTATACAGCTCCGTGTCCCGCATCAATAACAGCACCAATGTGCCTAAAACAACACTGCCATGGAACCCAAAGTGAAGGGGAGCCAGAAGGAATGCTCCGGAGGGGGAGATTTGTCATCCGGAGACATCCCTGGATACTTCTCAGCCAGGAACCAGGCCACAACGCAAATGCCCACAGTTTGGACTACTCAGCAGAGGCCTACTCCATCCTCAGAACCAGAGCCACAGGATCTAGGGGACCAGGCACCATCACAGGTACCTGGACCTTCCCCTATCTGCAGTTCATGTATACCCTTCACAATGGAGGACTTACTTGGGCCCAGCTTTACTCCTCAGTAAGGGGAGGACAACTGGGTCTAGAAGGCCCATCTTAATCCCCCTGGTGGTATTCCCGAGTGTGGCTGACCTTTTGAGTTCCCTTGCAGTTGGGCGTTCCCATGCTCTTTTAACTGACAGACTTCTCTGTGTGCTCAATGATTCCCTTTTAAAGCTTGATGTCCTTGTGTCCTTCCCTTGACCCCCAGGAAATGGTTCTCAAGTAGATAAATCTTGCTGTATCCACCATTAGTCTTTCTCTGACGTCTCCACTTATCTCCATAAATCCCACTTTGGCTTCTTCAGGTGCCCCTGACGGATGGTCCATTTCCTCCACGATATTCCCCGAGGCAGAAAGATGTTCCCATGGCCTCCAGGACTACCCCCACTGACATACCTGAGAGAGCAGTGTCTTAAGCGTGGCCCCTGCAGAGCCCAAATTGCACTAAAAGGCAGCTTTACCTCCGAATATCTATGAAGCAAGCCAATTGTCATTAATACCTGTTAAGTAGTTAAGTTGCTTTGGATTTGGTTGTTTTCCGATTGATTTCATTACATGCTAAATATTAAATATCTCCCCTCCTCCCTCCTTATGTTACTTTCTGGAGGACTTCATCATCAGCGGACATTGTGCTCTATTCATTCGTTTTTATGACCATGACTCTTCACATTACAAATATCTAGCAGAAAACAAATTATGATTAAACTAAATGTTTCCTTAGGATTCCCTCAGCTTGTACCCAATATTTACACATTGGATTCAGTATAAAAATGTATGAATATTTAGGAAATGATTCACACATTTTCTAATTTGATAAATGTGTTTATTTTTTTTAAATTTGAGTGAATCTTGGGTGAAAACATTTATAAATAGACCGGTTTGTGGTGATCTCAGAATGGATTAGTGACACAATTGCTATGAATGTTTTTATTTTGAAGCTTATTTATGAGAATATATTTATGAAATAAAATGTTGCTTATTTTCATCAATGTCTGATGCGTGCTACATATCAGCCATCATGTGGAAGAGGATTTGCTACCACTTGAATCCAGATATTTCTGCTGTTCTGAGCTAACATGTACACACATAATCAGGGAGCTGTGGGCTTCTCATATTGAAAGGAAAGCTCCAACCATTGGTGGAGATCAGCTTCAGAGTTCATATTCTTTCATTTTAAACTCATATGATTGGATGGATTGAATCTTCCTAATAAATATCAAGTAAAAAAAATATCAAGTCATTATTCTTGCAACAGGAAAACCACAGGGATGCTGCTGTTCTATGGAAGAACAAACGTGACAATTCCAGAGACATGATTATATTAGGAGCAGAGAGATAGAGGATGGAGCAGAGTAGAATATTTCAGGAGAGGAGCATACCAAGATAGTATGGGCCTGATTTATTAAAGTTCTCCAAGGCTGGAGAGGATACACTTTCATCATCAGCTTCACTGATGAAAGTTTATCTTCTCCAGCTTTGGAAAGCTTTATAATTTTTAGAGGAGTGACTGACAGGAACGTCCAATGAGAGCAAGGTTTAGGAGGGCTTGGAGGATGTGTTTACATGGTGGATTATAATGCTTTTAATATAGCTAGGTTCATAACTTCACAGGATCAGGTTTTTTAAACTGCCAACCAGCAGATTAATAATCACAAAATAGGGCTACCTGGTTCCCACGTTCCAGCGCGTCCTCCAGCAGTGCCCACGATGGCCGCCAGGGATGTCCGCAGCGTCCTCCAGCGATGCCTGGCATCTGCTTCCCCTGGCGACACCGGCCGGGCATCGCCAGGCTACACAGATGCCGGCTGGCATCTCCATCCCCAGCGTGTGAACATTGGGGACGCAAAGCCAGGGGAAGCAGATGCTTGCCGGGCATCTGCCCGCGAGTCTTAGGCTGGAGGACAGGACTGCTGGGCAGGTAGGAGGGACCAGGCAGAAAATTTAAAATAATGAGGATTTTTAAATGTACTCACAAGGTCAGACATGGACCTAGAACTGGAGTATAGGCCGCCTTGAAGGCAGATTTTCAGGCCATGCAGCAGCCCCTGCAGCTAGTGACCAGTACCACTACAGCGCTCCAAAACCCTTGCACGGACGGACCTTCTTCACAATTTGCCTCTCATAACGCAATCCTGGAAATCCTGAAACAGTACCAAACTCTGAACTCTCTACTGCAACCTATTTTATCTTCACAAAATTATGAGCGATCCTGTCCGATATGGACATCCAAATTCGACAGAGTTCATAGAACTCTAGACCCACATAGTAAGGATCCACAGTGCCCCAGGGATGTGATTTGCCGCATCCATTTCTACAGAACCAAAGAGGATATCATGAAAATTTGCCTCTCATAACGCAATCCTGGAAATCCTGAAACAGTACCAAACTCTGAACTCTCTACTGCAACCTATTTTATCTTCACAAAATTATGAGCGATCCTGTCCGATATGGACATCCAAATTCGACAGAGTTCATAGAACTCTAGACCCACATAGTAAGGATCCACAGTGCCCCAGGGATGTGATTTGCCGCATCCATTTCTACAGAACCAAAGAGGATATCATGAAAAAGGCCAGGGAGGCAGGTACCATTGAATATACTGGGACCCAAATACAATTATTGCTGAACCTATCCAAGCACACTCTGGACTTACGCAGAGCCCTTAAGCCATTGCCAAATGCTCTCTACGAAAAGAACATCCCTTACCGTTGGGGATACCCCTTTCACCTTATTGGAACAGCGTCCAAAAACTATATCTTCAGAGAGCCATTAGAGCTTCCACAACTCCTAAGAGATCTTCGACTCCCAACATCACGATAATTGATTGGCCTGCAACACCATCGCTTCTCACCACCAGTTCCACCTCGCACCTAACGAGACACCAACAAAGTCCCCTGTCACCCCCCCAGGTGACCACATCCTCCCATCAATAAAATTTTCTCTTAGCTCCAGACAACACCTCATTGCTGACCACATAAGTGTCTCACCCAACTTGCGCCGGGGCCCTATATGTGGATACTTAAATGTGACCTTAACTCTTGTTGAGCTTTGCCAATACTAAATAAAGCATATGAAGATCACTTACAAAATATTGCGGTGCCAACTGTCCCATTGCCAAAATATTCTGCGCTATTGGTACGGATACCTTACCAGTTTTTTGGCATCTGGACACACTGAAGCCACTTCTCTCATCTACAGACCCTTTAGATACCCCACTTGGGACCCAGGGAGTAGACATGGAAATTCAATAACTCTTTATTCAAAGATGTCTGTTCAGGGGCAGTGGTCGACACTATTGCAAATTTCCAAGGGACCATGTATCAGAAACCACGTTCCTCCTGACTCAATGGGAGTGTCTTAAGGTGATATTACACGGGATACTGATAAAACATGGTTCAGGACTCAGTTAAATCAGAGCTTAGGCACAAAATCAGAGCTCAGGACATAGCAAACACGATAGACAAAATCCTGTCTCCAGAGCGCCTGCATAAACAGAACATGTCCTTGGATGTTTTTACTGAACTGACCAAATATACAACATAGCCCACCAAAAATATAGGGACAAATCCCGCAAACTATTTTACCAGTACGACGACAAATGTAGCCATCTGCTAGCGAGAGGGCTCCATCAAAGAAATACACAGCTATACCCCAAGAAATACTGAAAGTGTTCCAACAATACTACACCTTATATAATATACAACCTACATCAAACCCTGCCCAACCCCTACATGACCACATTGCTTCTACAGCCTTTCCAGACAAAGACACATATGTTTTTGCCAGTCTGGAATCCTCATTTACAGAGAAGGAGGTGTCATCAGTTATTAAGACCACACCAGTGGGCAAGAGCCCATGCACTGATGAGTTTACCCTGAAATTTTACAAGCTGTATGCAGCTAATCTTGTGTCATTCTTGACAAGGGTTTTGTTATCTATAGCCAATGACACATGCTTCCCAGCTCAATGTCTGGAGGCACACAGAACTGTCCTCCCCAAACCCCGAAAGGACCATTCAATGTGCTCAAACTAAAGACCAATATCATTAAGAAATGTGGAAGCAAAACTCTTTTAAGTGTTGAGAGCAAACCGCCTATCCCCATACATGCCTTCACCGATTCATTCCGATCAGATATGGTTCATACGTGGTAGGGAGGAACAATATACTTAAGACAAACCTACTAACGCAAGCCGCCAAAACATCAAAGGTGCCCATGTGTTTATTATGTTTATTATCAGTGGATTCGGAAAAGGCCTTCAACAGAGTGAACTGGGCCTTCATGTATCAAGCACTATACCAAATAAGACTGGGCTCAACTTTGATAGCCAGAATCTCTGCTTTGTATATGGTACCTCTAGCTTGAGTGCGGGTTAATGGTTCTCTGTCAGAATCTTTTCCTATCCTCAATGGCACCAGGCAGGGATGTCCACTGTCTCCTTTACTGTGTGTTTTAGTTATAAAGCATCTGGCAGTTGCCCTGCGGCAGAATTCGGATGTCAAAGGAGTACATATTGTAAGCTCCTTATATAAGCTGTCTGTTTTTTTGGATGACCTGCTTTTACATATCATATTTTCTTCAGATTTCTATTCTGTCAATTTTGAAGGAGTTTGAGAGATTTGGAGAAGCTAGTAATTTCAAAGTAAATTTCAATAAACCTGAGAAACTTAATGTTACACTCCCAAAAACTCAGCCAAAATTTATTAAAGATAATACATCTTTTCAGCATTGCAATGATGCGATAAAATATCTAGAGATCCTAATCATGCCTGACCCAACCAACTATTCCATTAAAATTTCGAGCCACTCTTAAGCAAGTTGTAAGCAAACCTAAAAAGGTATGACACTCTGCCTCTTTCCTGGTTTGCTAGAATCAATACAGGCAAAATAGACTTATTATTCAGATTGCAATACATTTTCCAGACGGTTCCAATATATTTACCATCATTATACTTACATTAAATACTTTTTCTCTGGAAAAAGAAATGACCCAGAATAGCACGATGCTATCTTACCAGACCTAAATCTATGAGGGGAGCAGATATCAGCCCCTATTACAGAGCTGCAGTGCTAATAGGTCTAGCTGACTGGTTCCACAACAGAGCTATGAAATGCTGGGTTCTCCTGGGAAACTCTCTTTCCCCTATAGATCTCTTTTGGCTACCTTGGGTAGTTAGATGTCCTTTCCATCTCCGGGACCCATTCCCAAATATCATCTCAGACTCATTGAAAGTCTGGTATATCATCACTAGAGCAGGCCACATATCAACCAAAATAGGACCCATGACCCCTATACCAACTTCATATCTTGACCAGCTGGTGACGATATGCATGCTTACAATATATTACAAAATAGATGCTTGCTTCCTTTGACCTCCCTTGATACCCAGACATACAGGAAGCCATCATCCTGGTTTCTATCCAGACAGCTGTCTTCTTTTGTATTTTCCAACCTCAATACACATACCATACATAGAAGCCATACAGCCTTCGAGCCTATAGTTAATTCAAAAGATAGAACAAAACATGTTAAATCCCAGTTATATGATATTCTGGTTCAGGCCACTTTCAATACCATACCCACTTATACAAGATACTGGGAAGCCGTAATAGGAACACCAATTTCACCATCAGAGTCCAAAAAATTGTTTGTACTAACACATAAAATGGTGCTCCCATGTAAGGCAAAGAGGACCAACTATAAAATCCTTTCTAGATGGTACCTGTGCCAGGCAGACTTACACCGTATGTCCTCGTCCTTTTCCGACAGATGCTGGCGCTGCTAAAACCAAAGAGGTACCATGACACACATCTGGTGGGAGTGCCGGAAATATATAGTTTCTGGGATGAGATAATACAACTTAATAACAGTGTAACAGGCTTTGATGTACACATAACATTGTGATTGTGGGAGCTATCTCTCACTGTCTGCACTACTAACCAAGTGTTACACAATTAAAAACAAAAAGGTAAAACACTTGAGGTGGAGAGAGTCCACATTTTTTTCTCTACAGAACTGGTTCTTACAGGCAAATGTATTCTCAATATTCTGCCAATGTTCCCAGTGTTTTATCCAAAACCAAAGTATCCCACATACCCCCCCCCCACACACACACACACACACACATCCTCCATAATTCCCTCTGATTTTACACCCCCATCCCAGTCTTATTATTGTGCAATTATATACTATATATATGTATGGATATTTTCCTATGTTTGTTTTTTGTATGTTATCAAAATGCAAACTTCAATAAAACTATTGAAACAAAAAGAAATCCAGACAGGAGCCGGAACTTTGTTTTTGAAAATTGATGGTGTGCTGCTTCATTGACGTGCTGAAAGTCTGTTGCTACATGCAATACCCCTATATATATATATATATATATATATATATATATATATATCACTTTTGTAATTTTTTAATTTTTTTTCCAAGATCTTCTATTGATGGGAAGGAGAGTCATGCACCCCTAACTACTCTTGCACAATGTGAGCCTGATGAATCCTGTTGTTGGCATCCTGGAATATGTCTGTGCCATGAAGGAAGAAAAAAACATTTACTGATGGAAAAACCTGATCATCCAGTATACAGTATTTAGGTAGTCAACCTATCTAATTTTCTGGGCACATAAACCCGCCCACAAACTTGGTTCTTAAGAAAACCAATAAATGTGACAAACCATGTCAAGCAAGAAGCAACTTTTGATGCCCAGTAATTACTTCTGATTAACAGTGAAGTGGCAATTTTTTTTTATTGAACACTGTTTAGTTTTACTAATATGCCTGTCTTTGAACTTTTTTTTTTTTTTTAAGTTTTCTAATAAATCTATGGACACATACATAATCAAGCCGTATGAACAAAATGTATTCACTCACAAAGACATAAGATACTTACTAAGATGTAGTGGTCAATATTAATAGGGTGGAAAGTGATTTCTATAAATAAAGTATTTCTATAAATAAAGTAAAAACAGATTTGAATAAAATTTACTATATAGAATAACCAAATCAGGTCTGTACCATGTTTATTATGCCAGCTCTACTGACTGCTACTGCTTATTTTATTAAAAGGATATTTAGGATAATGATTCGGTGAAGATATTAGGAACAGGATTTGTCAATTTACAAAGTATAGCACTACAGCCTCGGGATGTAGTTAAATATAAAGGCAATACGCTACTTAAAGTATACTACTTAAAAGTAGTATACTTTTTCTATTGCCTTTTATTACTTTGATGAAGACTATTGAAGCTTTCAAACTTTGGACTGAAAGAGAAATTAATGAATATGGTTGCTAGCAATGCTACAGCAATGCTTAGAATGAACATAAGGACACATAGGTAACATAGGAACATCATTTTGACACTAAGGTGGTACAGGCTGGTTCAGGTTTGTGAAATAATAAAGCCAGAGACATTCAGATAATCAGCTTTTTCAGAAGAAATCTCCCTTATTTTTTGAATAAAGGTGTGTAGGATTTGTGTGACAGACCTGTGGCGGTAACCCATCTAGTTCCCAGGAGCATGTCAGCTGCTCAACCAATCCCACTGCTATTCTGCACTGCGGTTGACTGTAATCAGCGCTGAATCGCTCACTGCCATCCCCATCCAATTCCTATGGGTGTCCACAAGGCTACATGTAGCTTTTCACCAGAGGAAATGGTTTAGGGGTGTCAGGGACTTGTATCCACACCACTAGCTTTGTATTTACCTAAATTTGTAACTTTATGCATACAGCAAAATTTTACCACATACGCGTTATACTTCACCACGGGTATCATAATATTAAATTAAGAACTATCTCACTGTGTGTAATCAAACCAGTGTGTGAAAAATTGGGTGGGCCCTTAACACTTTACAAGGAATTAGGAAAGTAAGTAACAGCCAGATGCTGCTAATCAAATTCACTTGATTATTTGATCATCAGCTAGTGTGGCCACCTCTGTAAAAGCAGGTGTTTTGGTAGTTTTCTGGTATGGAGCATTTAGGTGTGTGTTAACACAGTGCCAAGAAGGAAAGACATCAGCAATAATAAGCAATTGTTACTTCTCATTAATCCTGGGAATGTTAAAGGCCATTTCCAAACAATCTGACATCTTTCTTTCAGGAGTGAGAAAGATAATTCACAAATGGGGAACATTCAAGAAAGTTCCAATCCTCTCAGCAGTGAGGACAAATTCACCCCAAGATCAGACCGGTCATTTGTAAAATTGATATGGTTACAAAGAAAACATTTACTTTAAGTTATAGCTGCTAAAGATGGTTCTACAAGCTATTGAATCAGCGGTGTAGGCATGCAGTCATTACACAAGTGATGAACAGACAGGAATATTACTAATTACACAGCAACAGGTTTGTTTTATTTAATCTTTTTTACATCTGCCAAACACTGTTCCTTTAACACACAATCTTCTAAACATGCTTGACATTATGACTATTTTAGTGGGTTTTGCAAATATGCTTTTGAGGCTTCATGCAAGTGGATGTAGAGGTTCTCAAAGTTGTGTCTAAAGCTTCTAAAACGGAGATGCCCTTGCATTCACTTCCTCCAGCAATCGGCAAGGTAAAAGACAGATGAGAAGCGTTTTCATAGTAGACAGATTTAAAAATTATGCTGTACTTGGCAAGATCATTAAACTGATAAATTCTCATCACACAGATTGTGAAGGTGCTGAAGGTCTGATTCCCCTTTCCTTTGTAAAGCTGTCAGGTAAGTCAAATCCAGTAAGTCTTAGGTTTCATCCCCACTATGTGCAGTGCAGTACTATTTACTGCACTTCATATATTGTGTGATATACAAGGATATCAGACATTGCAGTTGCAGTTTAATGCAGAGCTATTCACCATTTGGGAATGAGGCCTACTGGTTCTTTATTTCTCTATTTTTCCTTCTTGTATTTTCCTGTTTTTTGTTTTGTTCATGCCTCAGAAATGTCCCCAGCCAGTGATCTTACCTGAGTTTAGTAGTGCTATAGTGTCTTTTCCTGTTAAATGTGTTTAGTCTACATTGTTTTTATCACTAAGTGTAACCAAATGTTATTGATCTATGTTAATTTAGTGTTATGAATTTACTATAGATCTGTTTGTATGCATTGTGGCCTATTCCTGAAATTTTTACATTAACATTGTTAACATTATTGTACTTCTCTTTATATATAACTACAGTGAGGGAAAGAAGTATTTGATCCCCTGCTGATTTTGTACATTTGCCCTCTGACAAAAAAATGACTACTCTATAATTGTAATGGTAGGTTTATTGTAGGTGTGAGAGTCAGAATAACAACAAAATAACCCTCAAAAACCCAGTGCTCAAAAGTCAGAGCTTGATGTGCATTGTAATGATTGAAATAAGTATTTGATCCCCTATCAACCATTCTAGAGACTGGCTAGGCCACTCCAGGACCTTCATGTGCTTGTTTTTAAACCACTCCTTTTTGCCTTGGCCGTGTGTTTTGGGTCATTTTCATGCTGGAATACCCATCCAGCACCCATTTTCAATGCCCTGGCATTGAGGGAAAGAGGTTCTCATCCAAGATTTGACGGTACATGGCTCCTGTCCACCTCCTTGTTTGACATTGGGGATGGTGTTCTTGGGGTCATAGTCAGCCTTCCTCCACCTCCAAACATGGCGAGCTGAGTTGATGCCAAAGAGCTCAATTTTGGTCTCATCCGGCCTTAACACTTTCACCCAGTTCTCCTGTGGATCATTCAGATGTTCATTGGCAAACTGCAGACGGGCCTGTACATGTGGTGTCTTGAGCAGGGGGACCTTGCGGTCTCTGTAAGATTTCAGGCCTTCACGGATTAGTGTGTTACCAATTGTTTTCTTGGTGACCATGGTCCCACTAGTTATTTGTATTATATTAGCCCTATCCAAGGTTGTAACTATAACTGCATAGGAGCCATATGGCCTCATGAAAAACATTTTGGTCTTCTACTGTTACATTATGAAGTGGGAAATTGGAAACAATGATGGAAAGTGACCGTCACAACTGCAATCTGTTTGCACTCCAGATAATATTCTATGATAATGTTTAAAATGTACTTTTCATTATTCCATCTAGGCAGAGAATTTAGTTTGAGTGGAGTATAATGGTAACTCTACCTATATAGTTTCCATTACATGTTCTTTCCATTAAATGTGCCTCTACAATATTTGTCCACACTTATTTGTCAACCTATAGCACATGCATTCTGAATATATTACAGAACAGTACTTATCCCTTTCTTGGAGCCAAAATACATTTGAAGCGTAAACCCTGGTGCAACAGCAGCTGACCTTGGCAGAATGTTTCATATGCCCCTTTATTTAGTAAATTACACGTTCTTCCTGAACTAGACTGTGACCTTATATATACTGTATATGTTTGCCTGTCACTATTATTTCCAGATGTCTGTTAATATTTTCATTTATTTTGGCACAAACTGTACCGTCTGCTTTCCGTAAGTTGTGTGCGTTGGGTCTGGCAGCCTGGCACATGACATTATGTTTGTGGGTTTGTATTTAGGTACTGCGAACATGTGCTTCTACGTTTCTAAGAATCTGAGTAGTGGAATGGGATGAAAGGTCAACAGGCTGTAAACATCATGTTCATTCACTTTTCAATGTTTTTTCTTTATGCTCTGATTCATAACAGTATTATTCAGACCTTAATTTTATTTTGAAACAGCAAATCCTAGACTTTTTTTAGGAATTATTTAAAATAGTGTGTGTCTGTAATTTCCAACCTGTTATAACCTGTAACTTCCCAATAATATATATTAAAAGAGCCCTTGTGATGGTTATCCTGAAGCAACAAGCATAACCATACATAAGCTCAGAAAGAACAGCTACTGAAGAAAAGGTCTGTGGTTTCAAGATCATGAGGTTACAAAGAGTTCAACATGGCTAAATAACAAATAGCTGTTTTACCATATACATATATTTTTTAAAACACCTAGACCAGAGGTCCCCAACCTTAGACATCACGGACCACTAATTTACGAACTCTGGACCGCGCATGTGCAGGGAGCAGTGTGTCAATCAAAGGGGCAGAAACCAGAGTGACGTTGTGATGCTAAAACCTGCCAACTCTCCCATCACAGGTCTGAGCCTGCAATGGTAGATAAGGTTGTTGGGTCCAAAGACACAACCCCCCCACCGCCCTGAGCCTGCAATGCATACCATACCATTCTTGTGGACCACAGGTTGGGGACCGCTGACCTAGCCTGTCACACTTACCTCTTCCTCCCTAAAGCATAGGCCCCTCTCTCCTGCAGATGCGAGAAATTCTGACCCTGGGTGTGTCTGTCCTTCCAAGTTTTATCAGTATTGCCCATCTCACCGGCCAATCAGGAAGTGGCCTCTTAATCATCCCTGGCTATTTACCTAGCTCAGACACAGCACTCAGCATTGGTGCAATGTGTCTCTGCTAGTGCCGAGCCCTCTAGCTCTGCTGGACATTTCCTCTACACCTGTTGATTAATTCAGTGCTTTCCCTGTCCAACTCCTGTGTTAGGACCGGAACCTGGCAACAGCCAACAGCACAACATCCTCACTATTAGAGCCTCTGGTGAAAACCTGGCTACTGCTTAGATTCTGCAAACAGTACCAGGATTCTTTGAAACAGGAACATTCAAATATAAAATAAAATGTTAAAAAAAATTTTTTTGGTTCATTTAAAAACACTTAATAAAAAAACATGTGCAATATATACTCAAGTACATTATCCCAAACTTAAAAAAAGTCTCTGGATGTTTAAGCTTTCTATTAGTTTCCACTTCATCAGGAAAAACTTGAGACACATAAATAGCACAATTCATGAATATATTTATTTTATCATAACAGATAACCACATACATATACAAACATTTTTTTTTTGCACAATTGTTTCCACTTACTTTTTAATTTCCCCACTGGATGTACACAAACAATGCAGCAGAATTGTTCCCTCAAGGGTAGCTACAGGGACCAGGCAGACATGGGGCACCACAGGAACAGTCAACCCGAAAGGCAAGATATTTACCAATTAATCCATTATTTGGAGTCCTATCAAGATATCATTCAATTTCACACTAACCTCTTAAAACAATTACTTAGCAAAAAAAATTATAACTACCATGTGTAACAAACAACAATCCACATCTGTAGATGTCTCCTAATCATCAATATGTCAAACACCAATATATCACCAAATATACTTTTAATTCACCCGTTGATCACAAATACATGTGATAATCTATAAACTTTTTTCATTACTACCTCAACAACTTAAGTCCCAACCCAAGGCTGCGAGCATTAAACTGGAGCTTTAATTTCATTTTGCTGGCTGGACACGCTTCAGTGGAGGGTCTAAAGTCAGTACAGATGGATGCTGTACTGCAAATACTTCCAGTAGTTAAGTTATCTAATCAAATACTATTTGCTATACACAAAGAGCTGCAACTAAAGATGAATCCAAATGATGATGAAAAATTATTTCTGTGCATCTATTCAAAGGTGTAGCTGGGGATCATGGGACCCTATATCAAAATTTTGATTGCACCTCACTCTTCAAAGGACCCAGCACTGTCACATAGACTGTAACATAAAGTATGCCTAAATCAGGTAGTAAAACTACCAGCATAGTCAGTACACCGCTAGGGAACAGTGTCATGGATATAAGTAATCAGGAAAGAGCAGCAGTTCACAAAGATTTTATTTTTTAAATCTAAACTTCCAGGTACCCACACTGTTCTTTGTAGCATCACAGTCTTTTCCAGAATATCTCTTGGACTTCATATAAATTCAAAGCTCCTGCAAATAAAAAAAACAAGCTGTGTGTTGTGATAATGCACTTGACTTGTTGATGCAATGCTTGAATAGGAACAGGTCCTCAGGCACAAGTTTATTTTAAGTCAGGTGGGCTGAAGCATAGATTTTATTCTCCTGTGCATCTGATTTTTGTTTTTCTAGACTGGACACTGTCTAGTTGGCCTCCATGGCTTACCTAATGGGACCTCCATTGACCCCTACGACTCACAGCAGCCATGCAAGATTCTTTAGATGTTTACACCACTGCATCCAATACTCTCTTATAGAGCTGACATTTCACAGTGGGTTAGAGGAAAATGGATTTGTCTTATCTTTACTAATGTTTTCTATATTTAAATTGCCTCAAAAGCCTCCTACATGGGCCCTCTTTTTTACCACAAGGTCTCTATTGCTATAGTTAAAGTACACCAACTACTGTAAAAGTGGGAAAATACCATCAACAGCCTGTGTTTACGTCTGCAATATATAGAAGGTTAAATCAGTCTAATGAAAATAACACAGAAGCAGGTTTTTCTGGTCTGACATAACATAATGGAAGGCCAACTGTTATTATACCCAACAGCAACATGTTTGGAACATTCTGTAAGCTATTTGTCACGGACTATAAGTGGTGTTTACTAACCATACCAGCTTAGGAGATGAGCTGTCTGACTCCGAAGGACAAGGTATTGTCGCTATTCAAGCAGATGCATCATTTGCTTTGTACACATTTAACTTTAAAAAAAATGGACAATTATTCCCAAAATCAAGCAGACATTGTAATACCAGTGGTACATTTTATAGGTAGTAAGAAAGTGTGTAATAATACTGGACAAATAACATGTTATTAAAGTAAAACATTACTAAAATACTGCTAGAATCAGAAAAATGTTACATGCACCATTATGTTTTCATTAATTTTATAGCTATATTTTCCACCACTGTGCAAACTATTAGGAAGATAACTATAACAGGCATTAGCTACCCATCACCTATTTATCACTTTATTTTTTAGCTACCCCGAGTGTGGCTTGGGGTTATCGCTATCAGCTGTTTTTTTTACCCCAAACCATACTCTGGGTTACCGCTCAGAAGGTTAAAGAAAATTTTGCTTGGCCAATGTAATCAAAGAAGGCATTTCAGGGGAAGAATGTCATACTAACTGTAAAGCATAGTGGTGGAAATGTTGTAATATAGGTTTTACTGATTCTGGACATGGAAAGTTTCTGATTATCCTTACAAAGTGAGAGGGTCTCATTCATTAACGGGTGGTGTCTCTATTGCCTATCTACCTATATAATCTGCAGCCAAATTCTGTAGACTCTACTCCACTGGATAAGATAGATAGGATTCGTGAGTACCTCTTTGCTTCTGACTTCCCTACTATATCGAAAGAAACTATTGATCTGCTGGATGGACTGAACACTCTTCTCGAAGTGCAGGCTCCTATCAAGCGAGCAATCTCGGGGAAAGCTCCAGGTCCTGATGGCCTTACGTTAGCCTTTTACAAGAAATTTTTTCCATCGATTGGTGCTCATTTGGTAGTGTTTTTTAATGCAATCTCACAAGGTCATGACCCCCCCGCCTGATAAGGATCCTCTATTATGTGCTAGTTATCGTCCCATCTCTTTACTAAATTGTGATTTAAAATTGTTCACAAGTATACTGGCTCATAGACTGACCCCAGTTCTAAACAAATTCATACACCCTGACCAGAGTGGCTTCTGCACCTTAAACATTATTCACTACCCACATACACATAAGACACCGCTCATGCTTCTCTCCACGGATGCGGAGAAAGAATTTGATTGGACCTTCCTCATTACCACTTTAGCATACTTAGGTCTTTCACCAAAATTTCTCCAATAGATTAAAGCACTTTAATCTTCATCCAGTGCCAGGGTGAGAATAAATAGTGAGCTCCCGCTGCCGTTTAGTATCACAAATGGAACCAGACAAGGCTGTCCCTTGTCCCCCGCTCCTATTTATTTTGTCCATAGAACCCCTCTTGCGAATGGTGGAATATTGTAATCCTAATATAACGGGAATACGTGCAGGCCCCAATGAACATAAGGTAGCGGCCTACGCTGATGACCTGCTCTTTTATGTTTCTACACCAACTATTTCTCTCCCTAACCTTCTGGTGGAGCTCAGTAAGTTTGCTGAATTATCAAATTACAAAATAAATTTACAAAAGTCAAAGGCTCTGAATATCATGGATTCTAGATCCACTCAAGAGCCACTGATCCCTTCCTTTCCATTCAAGTGGGTGCGTTCCTCTATTTCATATCTGGGCAACCAGTTCCTTGTGAACTTGTTGTGTACTGTTGAGCTTAATTTTCTACCGCTGCTTAACCAAATTAGAAAGGATTTACAGAAATGGAAACAGTTAGCCTTTACTTGGTTTGTGCACTGTAACATATTGAAAATTAATGTGATGCCTAAATTGTTGTATGTGTTGCAGGCTTTCTCAATATTTATACCGATTTAAATTCTAGACAAAATACCATCAAAATTTATAAAATGTAATTGACATACGGGTTCCCCTCGGATTGGGGAGAAGATTTTGAGACTCCTGAATGCTAGAGGTGGAATGGTGGAATGGTGGAAACGCTCAATTTTTAGACATCGCTCAATGCGGCTAAAGCTTGTATTCCAGCTTGTTGGAAGAGTGAGAGTGCACCCTCTTTAGACCAGTGGTTAAAGAGAGTGGCTGATGTGCACCACATGGAGGTCATGATCACCACTTATTCCGACAATACAGCCAAATTTACACAAGCGTGGTTTCACTGGATTCACTTCACTATATCTGCCGAATATTCTAGGTTGCTGCACCACTCCCAAACTGAC
>NC_092869.1:13742989-13744389 GCF_032062135.1 Pyxicephalus adspersus
AGATGCCTAGGTTTTGTTATGTTTCCTGACATTTGTTTATATGCACTTTGATTCTATATGCCCAAAGTTTTTACGAATTTCATATGTACCGTTATGTGGTGTTGTTTTCTTGATGTATGAACCTTAGTATTGTGATATTGTGGAAATTATAATCCCTGATCTCCCCTTTAAAATATAAAATGTCTTCTATTAAAATGTCTCTAAAGCTGCATACACACGTGCAAATATAGTCGTTGGAAAGGATCTTTCACGATTCGACGGTCATTCAGATGATGGAGGACCGGCGCTGTACACACGCCAGATTCTCATCTGATATCACCCTGAGCCGATTAATGGGCGAAAACCATTGGACATGTGTACGTAGCTTAACAGACCAGGGTCATACATTTCCACTTATCAGATATTCCTTGATCTGACAACCAGCATCCTTCAGGACCCTATAGTTTACGACACCCATTATAAAAAGTGGGGTTTTGTGTCTCCAGGTGTCATAAAACTCATAGAGTGGCCCCTGATTGAACTCTGAGATTTATTCTGAAACCCTTTTATTCATAATCTTGATAATTCCAATATACCATTCTGTATAAAGTAGTAGTTGACTGATTTGTAGCTGGATCGTTATGGTGAGCATTTTAAGACCAAGAACTGGTCTCCTAGGCCTCAGGAAAGCCTGGAAACCATAGATAGCCTGCTCTGGTGAACCATAAGTCCCAGACTTCCTAGTTTGGTCTCTGTGAACTTCTTATTTTGTGGTGATTAATAATCTGGGGGTTGGCAGTTCATAAAACCTGTACTTGTGAAATTATTAATAATGACTAGAACAGGGGGGCATTTTGGAAGTGTCCACAGAGCATCATAACCCATGTGGACACAGCCCCTCAGACAGCCCCCCGTCATTGGATTTGTTGTATTAGTTTCACCTCTGTGGTTGGCATAAAAAAAGCCATGTAAAGCTAGCAGAGACAGCTCTCACTGATTTTATCTTGTTGCTAAGGACAACGGGACTGACACATTGAGCGCTGCAGGGAGCCCAGTGACTCTAGCTGATAACTTGAATTTTACACAGCAACCTGGACCAAGGAAAACCAACTCTACCTAAGTATTATTTCACAGTTTTCCCTTTTATTTTATGCTGTTGCTAAAGTTCTGCTATTATTCTGTTATCGTTCTTAGACTACCCTTTATTTCTCTATATTTTGTTTATGCACAGTTTTTGTATGTTTTTACTTATTAAACGCTATAAAAAGTGTAAGCTGAATCTCTGAATGCTCTAAGTAGAAATAGTAATATTAACCACCTGAGGTAGACTGAGGTCTAGATTTCTGTACCAAAAGTGATCCACTGTTTTTCATGAAATTTTTTTTTTAAATTGTAGACCTGTAACTTACAGAAATATGTCC
>NC_092869.1:13745289-13763694 GCF_032062135.1 Pyxicephalus adspersus
GCTGGTACCCGACGCTGGAGAGGGAGATCGACGGACGACGATGGACGGAGGACGACGCTGGAATAGGAAAACGACGCTGGATGTGCAGCGGGACCATGGAGGTAAGGCTGTGACAAAAATACGGGCTTAACCATCCTAGCCTTTTTTTTTTGCCCGTACGAAGGTCGGGCATAACGGCTAGGTGGTTAAGTAATAATAATATTAGAAACGCTACTATAAACATCTGGGTTACCAGAGTGGTTAACCTTGCCCTGTGATGGCCCCTCTTTAGCCTGGTGCGTGGACTGTTGCTGAGCATGCTGGAAAGTCTATGCGCAGGGGTGCGGGCTGAGAGGCTGTTCGTCACAAGTATGTCTCAATAAAAAATATTTTTCAGTGATCCAACATACTTTAATGATCCAACATACTTATGGACTGGAATATCGAAATCCTTGGCTTACCATTGAAATCTTGTGGGGCCATTTGGAAAAGCACAAGTCATTTACGGAAACTCCCAAATGTTTTGCAATGTATTGAAAATAAATGTTTAAACTTTATCAAATTATTCTCAGTTTATAGCATCTACGGCTTTGAAGACCTTTGACATTTTAGCGGTCAGTTACTTTTTTTTTTTTTTAAGATAGATTTTAGAGGAAAGATTTTTTAAGAGGAAATTGTAACTTAAATTGTGACATGTAATTCTGCTGTGACTTGCTTAAAGGGCATTTTTCCCAGATTTTAAGGTTAAATGTGTTTGCTTCAATTTTTTCACCTGATAGGCTTGTGGATGGCCCTGTGCATGAATATTGCTCTTGATTTGCACCAATCAGTGTTGACCATGGAGAATTACATTTTTTGGAGTAGTAAGCTAGTTCTAGTTCTAAATGTCTTACACTATGTAAATCTACAACCTCCCCAGCACCAAAGCAGACCCATACCATCACATTACCTCCATCATTCTTGACAGAAGGCATGTTATCATTCTTGACAGAAGGCATGTGTTTTGACTCCTGATCCAAACATCCAAGACCTTTAAAAAAAAACACTTTTCTTATCATCTACTATCGAAAACCTAAAGTTAGACATTGTTAATCTATTTTTATTTGCAAATATACAATATAGTTTTCCTTTAACCTCGGTAAGCGGTAATCTCGAGAGTGACTCGGGCTGGATTTTAGTTGCAAAAAGCGGTAATCCCGAGTCACACTCTGTAATTTAGCCTAAAAAAAATAACACACTTACCTTTCTCTGTTGCAGTTCCCTGGCATCCTGCTGGTCACCGCAGGTCCTGAGGGACACGTCTGCCTCCTCCGATCTCTAGCCGCTAACTGCAGAGCCGTTATCTACGGGGTTTCCTATGACGTGGGTGCAGCCCAATATTTATATATATTATATGTTGCTGTACAGTTCTATTACATGTTAAACTATATTTTTTATTTTTTTAATAAATGTAAAATAAGTTTCAATGCAAAAAAATTGTATCACTTTTTGCATGGAAAATTGGACAGAATTGGACCGCTAGGGGGGTTAAACTGTCTAGCATCCTGAAGTTATTGTTAGGGTAAAGTTGGTGATGATTTTTGGGTGAACTATTTAGGAATGTGCGGTTTCTTGTTTCTAATGTATCCTCTTGTGTAGTTGTGCATCTGGACTTTTTTCTCTCCAGGCTGGATCCAGTTTTCCCTTAGTAGTTTGCAGGTTTATATGAACTTCAGGTTTTTTAATAATCTGACACATCATGACAAGGTTAGGTCTAAGTCTCCATAGGTTCCCATGTTTAAAATTGTAATTCAAATTTATTCCAAGTGGTTATTTCACACAGCAGCATTTTTTGGTGTTTTATGAGTGGACTGCAAAGATAACACAGGCTGCATTTTTTTTTTAAAGGCCAATAAGTACATGCAAACAGCTATAAACACTCGAAATTCCCCCATTAACTTGGATGGCTTTGTGGACATTTTTCAAATTATTTAGCACAGAGGTGTCAAAACGTGGATCGCAAAGGCATCCCAAGTCGATCGCAGAGCCCTGCCTTACCCCTCCCTGCTGTTTCCTAGCAGCCGGGCTGCACGTCTATTGGGATGCTGGGGATGTCTTTCTGTGTGAGTAGGCTCCGTGTAACAGTGGAGAGTGGGAAGGGAGGCAGTGCTGGGCGCTCTCTTGTGCAGCAGTTCTTGTGCACCACGTCATTCTCCTATGACAGGTGAACTGTAGCTTTGCCGTCACTATAGTCTTGTAGTGCAATGTCTGTGCAATGTTCTGCCATTGAATATCTCATTCGTTCCAGTCACTTCGGTGTCATACTTGGTATATATATAAATAAATATATGTTTAACATTTTTTTTGTTGGTAGATCATTTTGACTTTGTCATTTAAAAAGTAGCCTGTGAGCAAAAAAAAGTGTGGGCACCCCTGCTCTAGCGTTTGAGGGTGCTTTCTTCTTTTCTTTCTCTTCTCTGCCACATACCTTGGGTCAAAACACTTAAAACTCATACAAAAGCCATGTGTGCCATTAAGTGTGTTTTAATGTTATTTTGTGTATGGTGTTTGAAAGTAATGGCAGAGATTGCAGAGTTGGACTGGCTATCAGCCTTTGAATTTAGACGTGAATCTTCTGTATGTGCTTATACTCAAGAGAAAAAAAATTATTTCTCTTTGGTATAGAGATCCAGTCACTCTTCATCTTATGTTTCTTTCTGCATCTAGCATCTGTTGGAGGTGCGGGACAGAAGAAGGGGACTACTTACACATATGGTGGTCGTGTCCGACTGCAACTGTTTTGGGAAGGGGTGTTTACCATCAGCTTAGATTTATATGGTGTCCCTTTAGCCCCCTTCCCGGAAATGGCCCTACTCTATATAATGCCTAACAACCCCCGGGTTTTATAGGAAAACTATACATTGCCACATTTTTAGCAGCTGCCCGCTGTTTTGGAAGCAGACCTTTACTCTATCCCTGGCTCTTTGGGTTGACAAGGTCAATGACATCATGAGGATGAAAGAGATTAGAGCATTTGATAATGACTGTACAGCAAAGTTTGTTGCCCGATGAGCATGTTGGGATCTTTTTAGCTTCTCTTCTGTACTGGAGAATTAGCTTGGCCCCATCAACCCCCTTCTCTAGTTCATCTTAGATTCAATGTTCCTATTAGAAATAATTTTCCTCACCCTCCTTTTTCACCCCATCCTTTAATCTCACTCACCATCCCCCTTCTTTTTTCTCTTTCATACTGTTATCCCCCATTAAAAAGAATCAGGCCAGCACTGGGTATCTGTTTGTTTTACTATTTTTCTTTAATTGTTCATAGATGTAAGCACGCTGAAAATGTAACAGATGTTCCAGATGTTATGCCATTACTGTTATGTTCCATTTTAAAGTCAAATAAGGTGGCGGAAAGGTTAGTCAGGGGTCAGACACTAGTAGAGGGAGGATTGGGGATAGTTGGGGGGAGGATTATGGATAATTTTAAGGAGTTTCCCATGTTACAAACAAACATTGGATTGTGCAGTACTAGTTGTACTGAAAAACAAAATGTTTTGGCAAATAATGATGGTAAAAGCAGCAATAGTTTAAAGAGCCTGTTCACCAATGCTAGATGTCTAGCAAACAAGATAGGGGAGTTGGAAGCCTTAATGAGTGAAGAAAATTATGACTTAGTTGGTATTGCTGAATCCCGGCTTTGTTCCTCGCATGACTGAGCTGTCAATATTCCTGGGTATACTATCTTTCGTAAAGACAGAGTCAAACGAAAGGGCGGTGGTGTCTGTCTGTATGTGAGAAATGATCGAAAGGGAATGTTAAAGAAGAAATTGTGGAGGGGACTAGCGATGAGGTTGAAGCATTATGGGTGTAGTTGAATGTGGGCTTGAATAACACTCAATTAATGACTAGAGTCTGCTAAAGGCCCCCCAGTGCTAAGGAAGACATAGAAAATCAACTACTAGCACAAATAGAAAAAGCAGCAAAAAGTGGAAGTGCTTTACCCATGGGAGACTTCAACTACCCTGACAATGACTGGAGTATTGGCACTACAGGAACAGCAAAAGGGAGGAAATTTGTGAATTTATTACAAGATAATTTTATGATATAGTTTTTAGAAGCCCGAACTAGAAATGATACTCTGCTGGACCTAGTACTTTCTAACAATGCAGAGCTTATAACAAATGTGCAAATAAAAGAGAATCTGGGTAGCAGTGACTAAAATATGATTTCATGTAATGTAAGCTGGAAACAGGAAGCAAAAACAGGAAAGATAAAAACATTTTTAGTTTAATGTCCATAGTTTGAAAGGTCTTAGAGAGTTTAATAAAGAGCCACATAGAGGAGTTTCTGCTAGAAAATAATATTATAAGTGATAGTCAGCATGGCTTGTAGTCAAACAAATTTACTCTCTTTTTATGAGGAAGTACGTAAACAGCTAGACAGTGGAATAGCAGTTGATATAGTGTACTTGGACTTTGCCAAAACATTTGACACTGTACCCCACAGAGGGTTAATATGCAAGTTAGGGTCGATAGGTTTAGAAAAGTCAGTCTGTAAATTGATAGAGAACTGGCTTAAAGATTGCATCCAGAGAGTTATAATTAATGATTCATACTGTTAATGGTCCAAGGTTATAAGTGGTGTACCTCAGGGTTCAGTGTTGGGACCTTTACTGTTTAACATCTTCTTGAATGATATAGAGTTTGGGATTAAAAGTACCATTTATGTGTTTGCAGATGACACCAAACTATGTAATGGAATTGTTCATACAGGATGTCTTTAATCTACAAGCAGACCTGGATGTACTGTTTGATTGGGCAGCCAAGTGGCAAATTACATTAAATATGGATAAATGTAAAATTATCCACTTGGGAGCTAACAACATGCATGCTTAATACTGTCTAGGGGAAAGACATTTGGGGGAGTCAGAAATGTAAAAGGATCTGGGAGTTCTGGTGTCACGGTCCCTCCCGTGACTGAGGTTAGAATATTTGTGAGACAAGCTGCACGTAAGGTTATCTGACAGTCTTTGTTTTCACTTGTTTTAGAGTTGTTGTTTGTAATGACCACACCTCTTGACTCAGCTGCAGCTGGTGGTCATTACTGCTCCTCAATTTAGTCCGGCCTCACACTTCATGCTATGCGGTTGATAGTCACTGCTTGGATGTGGAAGAGCTGGTGTGTTGTCCTCTCCAGAGTTCCTGCTCATCCATTTTCTATTTAAGATAAGTTGTACTGCTCTTGGTGTTTTGTTGTTCCCTTGTGCTCGTTGTTACTAGGCCTCAGGGAGACACTGGTTCGTTCATCTGGGAAGGAACCAGTAGTCTCAAACCCTGTCACTATTCCTAGGGCAATTCAGGGCTACTAGGGCCTAGGTTCCAGTGTATGAGTATTCCCAACTTTAGGGTATATTCATACTGACAGGGGTAAGGGCTAGGTTAGGGTGTCCCTAGGTGGTGACCGTTTCCCTCTCCCTAGCCTTTGAAGGCCTAGTCCCCTGTCTTTATCCTTCTGTTTTCCTTCTGGTGTTCCTCCCCTCGACTTAATTTATGACATCTGGTAGATCATAGACTTAATAAAACAATGCAATTCCAAGCTGCAATATCTAAAGCTAGTAAAGTACTTTCTTGTTTTAAAAGAGGAATAGACTGCAGAGATGGAGACATTATCCTGCCCCTGTACAAAGCATTGGTCAGACCGCATCTGGAATATGCAGTCCAGTTTTGGGCTCCAGTTCACAAAAAGGACATTGTAGAAATGGAGAGAGTGTAGAGAAGGGTAACTAAACTAATAAAATGAATGGAGGAACTCGGCTATGAGGAGAGATTAGCTGAACTGAATCTATTCTCCCTTGAGAAGAGATGTTTAAGGGGGGATATGATCACCCTGTATAAATATATAAACAGTCCATATAGAGAACTCTCTTCCCCATTATTCACTTTG
This sequence comes from Pyxicephalus adspersus, assembly GCF_032062135.1. Classification (NCBI taxonomy): domain Eukaryota; kingdom Metazoa; phylum Chordata; class Amphibia; order Anura; family Pyxicephalidae; genus Pyxicephalus; species Pyxicephalus adspersus. The sequence continues at coordinate 13,751,194 of NC_092869.1, forward strand.
AGATCATTACAAAGAACAAGAGGGTACTCTTTGCGTCTGGAGGAAAATAAGTTTAAGCTCCGGATAAGGAAGGGGTTCTTCACTGTAAGGTCTGTGAAAATCTCCCTCAAGAAGTAGTTTCAGCAACTACTATAGATTGTTTAGGAAAGAGCAGGATGTTTTTCTAGAATCACAGAATAAAACTGGGTATTAAGGCTTTAAAGTAAAAATAACAGTGACTATTGATCCAGGGAACATCCCATTGCCTTTATGGAATCAGGAAGGAATTTTTTTTCCCCTGTTGAAGCAAATTGTACCAGGGTTTTTTTTGCCTTCCTCTGGACCAACTATGTCTTATAGGGTTTTATATCTGGGATATGTTTATTTCTCTAGTGGTTGAACTTGATGGACTTATGTCTTTTTTTCAACCTAACCTACTATGTAACTATGTAACATGATGTCTTATGTTTTGTTTTTTTATTCCTGACCATTGTGATATGAGCCTTTGTTTGCTGTTCGGTATTTATTGCTTTGTTCCCAATATTTTGAACTGTACTGTAATTTTTTTAAATGCAAAACCTAATAAATATATATTTACTCATAAAAATAATGCCAGTGTAGATTTAGCATAAACACCAGCACATAACATTTGATCTAACCTCATGTTTAAAATACTATTTTTAAATGCTCTGGTTTGGACCAGTGAATCTAGCCAGGATTGCCAGCACTCTGCCTTTTGTCCCACTAAGGACACGATACGTATACTTTTGTAAACTCAGACTGAAAAAACTTTTAGGAGATTAGTAAAATGTACACATTTGATTCATATGCAACATGGAAGTACACTGTGTTTTCATTTATTACAGCTCAGCAACTATAATCTGGATCAGCTAATATTTCACCACCCAGTACGAAATTTTCATGGGGACCCCCTAAAAAGTTATTGAGGTTCTGATTGACAAACTTATATTATATTTTAGAGCACTGGGAATATATAATTTTAAAGCTTTGCCAGACATGTGAACATAATGAATTATGGCACTTTTGTATGAAACATTGGGTTGACCTTTATGGTGCAACAGCAATTGAATGACGGTTTTACTTACTCAAACTTCTACTTTGCTTATAGATTATTGATACTATACCATTTAGTGTCAATAATACTGAATATTATACAGATGGGACCTCATATTTCATAGAACAGTCTATATCATATATATATGCTTATACATTTAAAATCTACATGGCCTTTAGGACACAAGATTTAATGTAATTTAAATGTTCCTAATATTATTACATTTTTTCCAATGTTTACCACACAATTAGAATTTGTCATAAGCTATATGTTTTTCTTTTTTATACACATTTTCAACATATTTGTCTTTCTTTTTTCTTTTGGAGGTGATCTTTAATAATCTAAAATACATAAGATGATTGTAAGAATATGATGGCTCATCTGGCTGTAAAGACTGATTTGCTTTACTGAAGATGAATTCATGAAGATGGACTTCGTAACCACAAGTATAGCAGATATTTGTTCTTTAGAAATATCTAACCTCAAAGCTTTCTTTTTTTTTTTGCAGCCTACCAGTCCATAAATGTGGTGGCTATATTGTTTTTTTTTTTTTTTAAGTCAAGAATAATTTCAGGAAGTATAAAAAAAAAATGTTGATTTTTACCAAAGTACAGTGTCTTGTAACTTTCAGTATAGTAACTGTACCAAAATCACAAACAATGTTATTTTCTTTCCAATCTATCTTTTGAAAACTCTCAATTTTCCTGCAACTGTAATGTAGATGAAGAGAGAGAAATATGCTGCCTCTTAGTCTGTGTATGGAATCACCGGCTCTGTAGTCTGAAAACTATCTGAGCAAAGATTCAATCACCAGCGTGTTCAGTTAATAAAAGCCTTACACAGTTTTTATTGCAATAGTTTCCATACATGGCAATAAGACCTTTAGAATCGATTATTATTGAATTTATTGTGGGGACAATGAGAAACACTTTTCAGTCCAGCACACAACAGTCATTTGTCCTGATTGCAACAACTGCAAATGTGCAAGGAAATCTAATGGAGTCAGGCTGCATATACAGTAAGAAATGTGCTTGTGTCATTTTTTGTGCTACAACAATGGTTAACAAATAACTAATTAACTGACCTCACTATTATTGTTGGTAATTGAAGTCCACTGCAAAAGGGTCTAAGTAGAGCAAGCTTTGCTGCAGCCCAAAGTATGAAAAAAACAAGTACACAAACAAGTTTACTTCTTGTTTTTCGTGTAGCCTAACTGGATTACAGTTTCTAAATGCATAAGATTCTACTAGGCGTTATGGTAGGAATATTCTGTTTTAAGGATGTACAGCAATGTGTACCTCAAACCCATCATCCACTCATTGTATGGGCATTGTTAGTCTTAAGCAGCTGGTGGATGTGCTTCAGATCTCCTTGGTGTCCTGGATTAGTGACATACATCATGCAAGCCATTCCAAAGAAAGACTAATCTCCTACCAGTAAGAAGCTGGTCCCAAATGAAACTTAGTCACTGAGTAACTACAGACACGGTCCTTATAAGTGGGGATTTTTTCCTTAAACTAATGAAAAAGCAGGGAGGCATTCCTGCTAGACCTGCCCAACCATGTAAGGGGGACATCTATAATGACCACCAATATAAACAGCTTTTATGTGGCCACCCTTTTCTTTCTGCATCCTCCCAATGTACATGGGACTTTTATATTGGAGGTGGGGGTGGGCATTCTCTGTCATATTGAGGATTGAGTTTAAGCCAAGGAGAGAGCTGCTGGATACCTTAAGTATATTTATTGAATGAGTTTGAGCTAAAGGTAATTGCACATAAAAAATAAGTGCAAGGTCCACTTTAAATGATAATAAAGGCCTTTTACCCATTAATCTGAGTTTCAAGTCTTGCAAGTAGTAAAGATGTAAAGAATTCAGAATACTAGTCCATGGTAAGCAAGCTTGATATTCAGCGTATATATCCATATAGACCTTTGAAGTTATTTGGGGAACTAAGCTGTGCTTAGTCAAAGGTCTATATGGATAAAAAAAAAAAAAAATAAAAAAAAGAGGTGCATCCAGGTTAGGACATTTGGGCCAATTCTAGTTAAAGAGGAAAATCAGGAATATTAAGATCTTAAATTCCTTTAAGGAAATTCCCCACCACCACAGCTCGTGCTCCTCTTGGCCTCCTTTTGTCATATAATCAAACATCAAACAATAATATTCATAGTTGTAAAAATTCTAAAATAATTTTCTAGGATATTTAAGGATGTCAAACACGGTGCCAAATGAGCATGAATCAATGTATACCTGCTTACTATATGGCTTAAAATAAAATGCAACTCTGACTACATAGTGAATATTTTTTTCAATTGGATCTGTTTTGCATGGGGACCAAATAATAGGTAAATTCATAATAAAAATACCACTCATGTGTATTCCTATCTGACATTCCTTGTTCAGAATATTTAGTTGCTGCTCAAAAATATTGTATTTATTAAGAAGTATTGCATGCCAACTGAACCATAGACTGTCCTGATATAAACAAACCCAAACAGCAGAGTGGCTTTTTTTCTGAAACACATACAGAAGTTTCTGGAGTCAGTAAAATAAAAACTCACTTTGAGAACCCACTTCTGCTGTGGACTTTATGAGCCTACAATGTACAAGACAGAAGAGCAAAATGTTTATGATTGCAACAGATAGTAGTTTGCAAGCATTAACCTTCTGTTACTGAGATTAGTAAATTGTGTATATAAAGTTGTAAACACATAATATACTAATTATTAGGGTTAGTGCAAGCTTGTGTCATGCTAAGTGAAATTTTAGCATGGCCAATAAAAGAAGAAAATCAGATCTCACTACTGATATTTTTAGCATATACTCAATTTGTTTTACCACTGAATGGCTGCAAGCGGAATTCCAAAACACCCAAAACACAAAGATAAATACAAACAAACAAGCGCATACTGGAAAAAAAAACGTAAAGATGAACTCAGGGTTATGACAAAACTACAGTGGCAAAGGGGCTCCCCTCAGAAATAAACGGATTAGAGCACATTTTTGTCAGTAAAGAGAAGTTTTATTTACCGTATTTTCCGGCGTATAAGAGGACTTTTTAACCCCGAAAAATCTGTGCCAAAGTCGTCTTATACGCCGGGTACTTACCTGCAGCTTGCTTCCCCTTGCTTCATATGTCCGGCGCGGCCGAGTCCCCGCTCTGTGCGGGGAGTATGAAGCAAGGAGAAGCAAGCTGCACACAGAGGAGAACGTGAGCCTGGATTGGCCCTCCAGCAGAACCCGCCCATTGACTCGGAGGGCTGCGCCTTAGAGGAGTGTGGAGCGCGCGACGGGCAGTGTAGGCTGTTACCTCCTCCTGTATCCCTCCTCCAACTACCAGTACTGTACTGTTCCTTCTGCCTCTCAGTTCTCGCACAATAGCGAGATCTGACAGGCAGAAGGAACAGTACAGTAATTGGCAGACCACTCTAACCAATCAGTTGGGGGTCGTCTTATACGCCCAGTCATCCTATACGCCGGAAAATACGGTACCTAGCTGTTCACTAACTTCACTAGCTGTTGCTCTGGTATTCCTTCCAGTACTCTGGTTTTAGGACAGATGCTCCTTACTCCTCCTTACAGATGTCTTTACTTGCAAGGCAAGACTCCTTCATTGCTCTCCAGCACCTAGCCTGGGAAAAAATATTTTTATCCCAAAATGCTTAGAACAAAGATGGTAATAGACATGCAATATATGACTATATCAAATGTATTTTCAATATCCAACAAGCATTCAATATAATTTTTCAACTTTAAGCAATATTTTGCTAACACTTTAATAATTGACCAAACTTACTGATACTTGTAGAAAATGAATAAAGGATATTTCAGGCTGATGAGCAGTTTAATAGCAGACTGTCTTTACATTCATTAATTGCAATGCATTTTGACAACTTTGTTACACTGCCCTAATCAGCTTAATATTGAACTTTTGTATCTGTATCAGTCTTTATCTTTACTCCTCAAGTTCAAGTAGCTTTATGACCTGTATGTTCTTCCTAGCAACTTTCATAATAATACATTTCTCAGCATGTTTACAATCCTGAAGTTCAAGTTCAGCAAGAACATCCCCAGCAGGGACTAGGTAACCGAGTTCATATTCACATCTGTTTATCTCATCACGAGCTGTGCCCTGATAATGGCATTCAAGACATTCATTTTCTCCACAAGCAGATTACTGATTAGCTCTAGTAAAACAACAGCCCTAAACATCCTAAAATAGCATGTACATTGTCGATAAAAATTCTAACAGTGCTTACTGTTGCACATTATAAGGCCATGGTGACATGGTAACATGCAGTAAATCTTTTTAATATTACTTTTGAATGTTATGTATAATGTTTGTCATTGGAGGAAACAGTGTTAAAATTACTTAGAACTGCAGTTTTCTCAAATCAACACATTTCTCATCTTTTTTTCTTTAAACAGCAAAGGAAATGTGCTCAACATAGAAAATCAAACAAATTTAAATTGTATTTTCCATACTGCATACAACACAATGGATTGTATACAGTTGTGTTCAGAATAATAGCAATGTGTTAAAAAGTGAATAATGCTTGAAATCCTTAAAATATTTTATTTCCATACACACAAATGCATTGAGAACACTGTACATTCTGCTCTTTTATTTTAATGTGTTATCATAAGCCCTAGCAGTTCCTGTTAAAATTAACTGCAGCTGTGCACATCTTAGGCCTAAAGAGTTTTTTAGTCCATGCCCACTGTTTTCCTAGTGTTTAAATGCATTATTTAAACACCAATGTTTGAAATTATTTGAAATTCAATTGTATGATTGTAATCTTTATAAACACTTCCATTGATATCGGGGAGGGGGGGGGGGGGCATTTTGCAAGCATTTATAAACACTTACACTGAAAACCAATGGAAGCATTTAGGCTGGGTCTACACGGACGTTTTAAAAAAAAATGCATGTTTGGACCTACTGTGTTTATATGTGTTTTATGCACTTTTATTAGAGGTTTAAAGCTTGCTTTTAAAACCCTGGAAAATGTATATGCCGCGTTTTTAACGAGTTTATGTTTCAAGTGCTTATAAATGCAGGAAAACGCCCCATTGAAATTGAAATGGAAGCGTTACCAGCATTTTGGGTGTTTTCCAGTGTTAACCCTATGTTTTAGTTTTTTAAACTTTTAAGCTTTGCAAGCGTGCCTCAAGGAAACATTCTGCTGTTGATTAGTCAATTGGAATGCATGAATTTTAAACATGGGCATTTAAAGCCTCAGGTTAAACCCTTGGGAAAATGTCCCCGTAGACTAAGCCTTACAGGTGTTAAACCCCTCTATTAACATATCATTTTCATTTTTGGTTTCTAAACGCCTGTTTTAGAATGCCTAAAAAATGTTTACAAACACCCATGACGTGCATTTATGGATTTTTTTAAGTGTTTTAGGCTTTTATACACCTGTTATAAATTGTCTTTAAACATTTGTAAAAAGCCCATAATATTCAATTAAAAACTTATGTTAAAAAAACTTAAAATAAATCCTTGTCTTACTACTCTTTAGAAGTAGTGGCTTCATTCTTCCACCTTGTAATCCTGTGAGCTCAATTCCTGTCCCTGGGTGGCTACACACTCCTCCACTGTATCAATGTAGGAAGCCATGGTTGGACTTCAATCCTATGCAATTTAGTTTAGCTACATTACATGGGCAAAGATGGACTCAGTACTTCTTATTCTAAATAAGATATATTTGTTTGTGACTTCAGGTCACACACAGGAGGGATTTTCTGTACTTGTAGAAACAATTACAGCCACCACATTTAAAGCCTAACTAAATTTGTGCAGCTTGCCTATCCGGTGCAGGGGGACTCCATCTTCCTTCTCTTCCAGACAATCCTCAACTATCTTGATTGACCATGCCAGAATGGCATAACACACAAGCTGGAACTGCTGTGCTTTCCTGGCAAATAAAGCTAACTCTGTGCATGTGGCAAAAAACTGGAGCAATGAACCAGGTAAGATCCATCATTGCAGAAGGGACCTGCTTGATCATGCAAATGTAAAAGCAGGACTTTAGTTCAACTTTATGGACTTGCAAGCTCATATTACAATGTTAATTGCATGTACAATTTGTTAGGGCATTGAAAACAATGGTTAAAACAAGCTTACATAAGTTAGGACATCAGCTTTGTAGATGTACCTTTATCCACAGTGTGGCTACTGATGGCCAAGGATGTGTGGCACTTTCAGCAGAAATCCACTGCAGAGCTCAGGTTAGATACAGGAGCCTGAACCATATACTTTTTAAAATGAAACAATATTGAACATGTTATGCCAGAGCAGTGAGCTCTTTTCTTATATTTATGATTGAAGTTTAAAAAAACCTCCTAAACTAATAAGAGTTCCAAGAACTAACGACACTGAAGAATTATTAAGAATTATATTTAATCTTTTGGCATATACCAGATCTGACAAATGATTTCACTGACCTAGAACAAAGATTCCCAGAATATACTAAAGCAACTGAATCAGCATGACATCCAAACAACTGGCATTTGCAGAAGAAAAGGTTAGACATATAGCCTCCCTATTCTCTTTAAACTTCAGATTGTTGAACACAATCCTTCCTACTGCATGCTGTACTACTGTAATTGTGTGTTACCGAAAATTCAAAGAACCCCACAGCATGGAATCTCAACATGATGATGCTCGGCATCTTATGACACAGTGAAATATTAGGTATCATGATCCGCTTCAAGTTGTTTATTCGGGGATTCCTAAAGGACTGCATATCCAAATAAACCAAATATTTAAAGATCATCTTTGATTACTTCTTCCCCTTCTTTATTTACATTATTTACCACAACTGCAAAAAAAAAAAAAAGAGCTTAGTTACATTGGATCTACAAATTAATATGACTGTTCTAGGACAACTTTCTGTTAAGGGGAGAGAGATGAACTGGGAAAAGAAGGTAAATGGATCACAATGATTTGTGTCTGCATTGGACCTTTCTCAACCCCCCCCCCCCATTTTTTTCTAAGTTACTTTTTTTTACTGAACGTAGCATAAATGTGCCCATTTAAATAGAAGCCGGGTTAGGGATATTAGAAACTATGCTGTTGAAGTGTTTTACAGTGTCATGTCATAAACCAACATTAACATCAAGGTTAAGAGTCATTCACCATTTACCACATTGTGTAATGCACATCCCTGACATACTCTTCTTTTTGTTTTGAAAAAAAGATATATTGCTACACTTGTGATGTATATTACAAAGTCCCAAGTACTGCACTCAGGAAGCAGTGTTGTTCAATATATACTCCTGACTAAGGTGTTTATTGTTGCAACAGCTGCTGGTTGCTATGTAGAAACCCAAACATTTTAAATAATTTCTTCTTTAAAGTACATCCAAAGGCTGTGGAATGGCAGCCTACTAACAAGTACTAACTACTACAAGTAACAAATCAGTTTATAATCTGATGAAAAAATCTAATTAAAACAAATGAATAAACAACAAACCTACTTTAGCCTCCCTGACTGTTCCTCAAATAGGTATGCCCAGGTGCTGATTGACAAGCTAAAGATTTGTTAATTAACAGGGACAATGCAAATAGTTAAGCCCCCTGCCATTGCTCTTGAGTTTTTTTTTGTACTTGTGAAGTTTTGCAGTAGAAATAAGAGAAAACAAAAAGGTGCTGCAGCTTATCATTTTTAGCCTTATGGTTGGCTCAAAGTGTTTTTTTTTCTTCTTCATCTGTGTGCACGCTGCTATAGAAGCAATGTGTGGTGGGTATATGGCAACTGATGAGCAAAAAAAAAATCTCTACCAAGGCTGTGGTTATTACAAAAAAAGGCATGTAATGGGTACATAGGTACATGGCACACATATGTTTTCCAACTACATTTATTCCTGGTAGCCAAATTCAAGAAGAAAGCTACAATTAAAAACACAGAGGAAGGATCACTAAAACCCCTGTACTGGGAGCAGCATGACATGGCTATGAACCAGCACATGCTGTAATCAACTACTCCAGGCTGATCACATAAATCTGAGCTTTGCAATATGCACTGAGAACTGAAGAAACACTAATAGAAGATTGACATTTAATAAATATATGGGAAGGAAGTTTCTCTATTGTTTATTATACAGGCCCGTTGGAGCAAATTTTCCAATACTTTACGCTAATAAAAATATATAAAGTATATGTATGTTCCTGCCAATTTATGTACATAAATAAGTGAACAAATAAAACTGCAAAAAGTACCTAAAATTATCTTTCATTTATTCAGATTCGTTTTGTCTCCAGTTAGTAAAAGAAAAATGTGCCTCTTTTTATACATATATACAAATTAGATATAAAAATAGACAACACATTGTAAAGAGGAAAAGAAGAAAAGGCTTTGCATTGCTTAGATTCCCACTGTTGTGTATGTACACACACCTGTGATATGCTTGTCTGAAATGTATGTGTGCAAATCAATGCAGTCGTTTATCTTTACACTTTGTCGCAGTTTCTATCTGCAGCAAAGAGGAGTCTGAAGCCATCAAATGTTCACAGAGAAATTGGCATCTAATGCAGAGGTTCTAATTCTTAAATTCTGGGAAAGACTGAAATGGAGAGAAATAATTCTGCATATGTGAGAAGGAGGTAGGAGGCATCAGCGGAAAAAAAAAACATCCAGTTAATTTAGTGTCATTCAGTGAAACAACACTGTGTTGCTCCAGGAAATGCATTCAACCTTTATATTTAAGAAGTCTCTGGATTCTTTTTAGGAGATCCTGAAGTTTAACAAGCTGGAAGCCTCTTGCAAAAAATTGCTGCTAATGTAGCTAAAAATGCTGTGTTGAAGGAAGATAAAAAATGTTTTAAAAAATCTCCTGTATTACAGAGGGGGCTTAAGACAGTGAATGCTTTCTTTGTATGTGCCTGCTACACATTTTTTGATTTCAGGACCAAGTATTCTCGCGGAGATCAGTTATCCAGAACTGGTGGCAGGCACATGAAATGCTTCTGCATGGACACTCTATCATGTAAGCCATGTTTCATTAAAGGTTGCCTTACTTTAAGGCAATGGAATTCAGCATTTGAAAGGTGTGTACAGAGTTTTAAGATGTGTTTGAAGATGTCCTCCTGTAGATCTTTGGCTGTCCATTTTTAAAGAACTTGATCTATGGGACTACCTGGATGAATATAGACTTTAGCGTTTATAGTCCCCCTGGGTTTCCAGTGGATTTACTGTGTCTTCGTGCTGGGGTTTCTGATGTTAGGCCAATAGGATTACTCATTTTAGAAGTGACAGATGCATTGTTTCCTTTACTTATGGGTGAGTTAATTGGAGAGGAGGTGTTTAATGGACCAAAGTCTGAAATGCCAGAAGTTCTTAACAAAGAAGTCTGAAGGGGACTGTTTGCTGGTAGACCTGCAGAAAGAGAGAATGACTTTAGTTTATCTAAACAAAAATGTTTACACATCACAGCCTCAATTCTTAACAGAATCAAGAATTTTGCCAACTGACAGCACACACTGCAGACGCATACCTTTTGATACATTGTATCCATATGCTGCAAAAGCTGCTGCAGATGCTGCAGCTGCCCCTGCCATTGCCCCTGCAATTGCTGCTGCACTACCAGCAGTGGATTTGCGACTTCGGGATTTTCCACTTTTCGGCCCACTCCCACTAGCCTTGGCTCTGTTTCTGTTGCGATTTGAGCCTCCTCGTCCAGCATGCTGTGCATCCTGACTGGAAATTCCTGAACAAGAAAGAAAATTAAGAAAAATTAAAATCTAGAAAGAATCATACAAAAAAACAAAACCAACAGAATACTACCTAATATGACAGAAATGTACCATTCAAGAATCCTTCTACTAAAACACAAAGCATCCTAAGTAAGCAGCATCAAAAATATCAAAAATATTTGTTGTCAGTCATCCTTAAAACATAATTGGCAAAATGCTGCTATCCTATTTACTGGCAGATTCCCTTTACATAAAGGAAGTGAGAGTGGAATAAAACAGGTGAGTGAATCTAACAAAGCAGCTGAAGCTTCACAGTTTTGTTCACATCTTAAATTACTATACTAGTAAATAATTTAGTAGTATAGAATGCATGGGAGAGGGATAATCTAGTATGACTGTGTGAAAGAAACAAATTTTATTTCTAATCAAATTCAATTTATTTGATCTGTTTATGTTGTTTATTTATTGATTTAATAAAGTATATATTATTGTTTTTTATTTACATGGTAGTTGTAAGGCATTTGTTTATCCATAAACAAATTCTGAGGGGTTTGGCATCATTGTTTATTCCTTATGTTAAGACATAGATAAAAATACAAAACATATGGGACACGGGTGTAACAGCACAGAATGGCCAAAAAAATCTCTGAGGAAGAAAACACAATAGATTATGAAAAGTCTTTTTTACTTTGCATTTTCTTGTTGGTTTATTTTTATCTTTTAAGGAAACAAGAACATTTACGAAAAAAATGCTTTTTTCTACTTATTAATGAGGAAAATTATTAAAGAGGAAGTAAACCCAAAAGAAAAAAAAGTCAAACTTACTTTCAGATCCGCAGAGCAGTCGATCCGTCAGGAGGTTTTTTCCATCGGGTCTCACGTTGTCCCGGTATCTGTCTTCGGGCTAGGGCAGAGGGCGCTCCAGGCACCACCATCTTCTCCTCTTTCCTTCCGGGTACTTTTTCTTATGTCACCCAGCACAGGTGACGTAGATTGGAAAAAAAATGCAAATCTCACTGAGCATGAGATTGGCAACTTTTTCCCTTTTGATGAAAGAGCTCCTTCTGCGCATGCCCTAGATGCTTGAGCATGCACAGAAGGAGCAGCCAAGAGCCTCCCGGGATGCGTGACGTAGGTATCCCGGGAGGCTCTGTGCTCCCATTCATTCCTAGTCGCCTAGGCAATCGAGAATTAAGTAGCGGTGCTGCACCCTTTAAAAAAAAAACAGAATTTTTACTTTAAATAAAAGGGTTGTCCTTTTTAAGTAAAGTAAAAATTCTGAGTTTAGGTACGCTTTTAGGCGAACCTTATGTACTTGATTACACAAAAAAGAAATTCAGTAGAAAGTACCTCCCTCTAGTGGCTAAGGAGTGCTGTTTTTAAAAGAAAAAAATATTACTACCGGTATTATTGTTCTAATACATTCCACCCCTTATTTAACCTGTTAATTTAAAAAATGTAGCAAAAATAAAGATTAAAAAAAAGTATGAATAAGTAATAATGCAATCTTTAAAAATGTCAAAATACATGATCTTAGACTAAAGACTCACATCAATTAATGGCACTCACCGTTAAGTGTATCTGAGACTGAACCAGTAATGGATGCTGGGGAGTTTGTCCCTCTTGATTGTTGCGCTGAAGAGGAAGGGTCATCTACTATCACCAGCATGTCATTACTGCTTTCATCCATTGCAATTGATCCTGTGTGCAGTTCACTGCTAATAGATATCTAGTCAAAAAAAAA
>NC_092869.1:13764302-13768184 GCF_032062135.1 Pyxicephalus adspersus
TGGGTTCTTAAGTTGAATTTGTATGTAAGTCGGAACAGGTACATTATTTTAATAAATGCAATTAGGACAGATGTTTGTCTCAACATATTAGACAGCATGGTCTCAGTTACTGTATAAAATCCTCACTGTGAGTTAATCACAAACAAAGCAAAAAATAAAAAATAAATCTTTATGGAGCCTAGACATTCATTACCTTCTGGAGCAAGTTGTGCTTTGACATGCAAAAAGAAACAACTGCAGAGTTTGTCTTGGTCAATTAAGGAATTGCGCACAGACAGACGTAACAAAAGAAGGCTTTTAACGCCACTCTTTTGTTATCCACTAAAAATAATTAATTACTTTATTGAATTGCAAAATACATAAAGGTTTATAAAACTACACCAAGGTATACATAAATGTTATTCTAGTTACTGGACAGTGTTACAGGGTAACCATTGAACTTAGATTGCTATTCATATACTTATAGATTTAAGTAAAACACATAGGTCTCCCTTCCTGAAGCATTTCGTCTAAGAAGGCTTCCTCAGGGGACTTGGAGAACAGAATAGCAAGCTAAAGAGAAATAGCACAATACATAAGAATAAATATTTGTATCTTTTTTGTTACAATTGATCAAACTATTAAGCATATCCTTATCAATGACATCATATCCAATACAAGGGAATATAAGACATAGTAACATGGTTTCCATATTTCATAAATAAAAAGTAATGAAAGACTTACGGTTAAATCTTATGTATCAGTGTGTTCAAATCATTAAAAGCAGATAGTATTGTGTTTCGTGGATTAGCTGCACTTCGTTCAGAGGGGTTATGGTTTCTGATAAATAAATATCATAGTTTAGAAAAGTAATGCTATACAAAAAACGACCATCTAGGTTATTTGAAGGAAACTTACGTTTATCTTTGATAGTTGTGTTTCAAGATAGAACATGCCATTCAGAGGATCTTGGTTCAGGAAATTAACACTATGTACACTACGTATGTGGTATATTAAAAAAGGGGATATAGGAGTGTCATATGGTTACCTGATTTGATGTTTCAATTATTTCAATCAAGATGTTGAATAGGTTGTAATAGCGAGGTGTCTTATATATGTAGATATATGGTAATAGATTAGGCGAGAATATAGCAAAAATATATATAGCAAAATATATGGTAATAGAAGCGAGAATATAGCAAAAAATTGTGATTTTAAAGTTGATAAGTAGTGGAGTGTTTTATGCTGAAGAATGGTGCTTAATCTCACCTTTGAAACTAATAAGGTGGATTGGTTCACAGATAGGAGTAATATGAATGCAATCTGGTCAAAAAAGGGGAAGAGACAAAAAAAAAAGGTTTCGAGGGGCTCAAAAAAAGATTTGCCAAACTTAATTGATCATTAAATGGTACTAAAAGGACCAAAGATTTATGTATAAAAAGTACTTGGAGAGTAGGTTAGTGCTGCGTTCAGGTCCCCCTTATAAATGGATCACACAAGTGATTCTGTATGAAAACAGCATGTATTCATGCATGCCCAATAGATCTAGCTGCGAGAAGCTTCTGCCCTTATCACGCAAGAGTTATATGCTTGCGTTATTTGGTATGCTTTACAGGTCTTCTTCCCTTTCCCAGGTGTGGACGCGCCTATACAGGCGTTTGTAATACCGAAGGTGGTGTTATTCTTAGATAGGGGAGAAGTTAGAGAACAAAAAGATCCTCCTCAATGTTTATCACAGATGTACATCGTTTAAAAAAGGTATTAATTATCCAGAGTCTCTCACCTGACAGGGAGATAGTATCTCCCAAATTGTCAGATCCTGGACATCAGAAAACTAACCGATGCCCAGATGAGGGAAGGGCATGCAGTAAGCGCTAAATGTATGGCACAACTGCATAGTGGGATTCCCATAGTGACAAATTGTAAATCCATTTGGTTTCTTGCTCACTCTTGGCTGGTGAAATACGTGGCTTGAATCAAGCGAAGTTAGAAAAAAACAGGAGTTCAAAAACAAAAGGAGAGAAATCCTTATAGTAACCACAAACTGTAAGTAAACTTTTATAACTCCCTGTAAACAAACCTTGTAAACAAACAAACAAACATTGTAACTGGGAAAATTAGTGGTAGCAAGGTGGAAGGTTTGGTTTAGTGCACAGTCTGCCATATGTATGCACAAATGGAGCAACAACTCCTAGGTGAATACCGCTGTGACAGATGTGAGCAAGTCGCCTTTCTGGTATCTCGCATGGGAGAGCTGGAGAAGCACATTGCAACACTGAGATCAGTCCATCTCCTTGATCTCCTGCTCACTGAGCAGGCTGTTAATGGCCTAGATGTGGAGGGTGGAGAGGATGATCAGGATGAACATGTAGGGAGTTGGGTTACTGTAGCTAGAGGAAGTGGTAGGGGCTCCCAGAAAAGGATGGACAGCCCTGTGTTTGAGAACCCCAACATATTTGCAAAGTTATGTGAAGATGTGCAGGCGGCAGACCCAGTGGTGGCATGGGTCAGTGGTGGTGATGTTACTTCCACCCCTAACAGTCGTAAGAGCAGCACATCTAGTAGTGGTGGGGAGGGAAACGCATGGCGTAAGAATTATGACTTAGTTGGCATTGCTGAATCCTGGCTTTGTTCTTCGCATGAGTGGGCTGTCAATATTCCTGGGTATACTCTCTTTCGTCAAAGACAAAGTCAAACAAAAGGGTGGTGGTGTCTGTCTGTATGTGAGAAGTGATCGAAAAGTGAATGTGAAAGAATAAATTGCGGATGGAACAAGCGATGAGTTTGACGCATTATGGGTGGAGTTGAATATGGGGTTAAATAACACACAATTAATTATTAGAGTCTGCTTTAGGCCCCCCAGTGCTAGGGAAGAATAAGAAAATCAACTACTAGCACAGATAGAAAAGCCAAGAAATTTGTGAATTTAATACAAGATAATTTTATGGTACAAATTTATAGAAGCCCCAATATATAAAAAAGAATCTGTGCATAAAAAAGAGAATCTGGGTAGCAGTGACCATAATATGATTTCACCTAATGTAAGCTGTAAACAGGAAGCAAAAACAGTAAAGATAAAAACATTTATTTTAAGAGAGCAAATTTTCCAATTTTCTATTCAGGGGGGGGGGGGCTCTTTGTGACCTGGACTGGGAGACAATATTGTCCTCAAAGAACACTGAACAGAAATGGGAATGTTTCAAGTCTGTTCTACAAAAGCACACTGAAATATATAATACAATTGGTAGCCATAAGTAACAAGAAAAGGGCATTACTAAAATATAAAAATGAAGGATCACCTCCATCGTTTGAAAACTATAAGGAATATAACAAAAGATGTAAAAAGGAGATAAAATGTGCAAAACTTCAAAATAAAAGACAAATTGCAAAGGAAAGTAAGGGAAACCCCCAAAAATGTTTTAAATATATTAATAGCAAAAAGATCAGATCTGATCATGTAGGCCCCTTGAAGGATGTAGCTGGGTTGGTAACTGGGGATAAATAAAAAGGCAGATTTACTAAACACTTTTTTTAGCTCTCTGTACACAAAGGAAAACGGCAGAGCTCAAGTCCAAATTCATAATAGCAATGGTACTACCTTAAATGAGTCACAATGGCTCAGAATCCATATGATTGAGAAACAGCTGGGAAAAATTAAGGTTGAGAAAGCACCAGGACCCGATGGATTACATCCACGTGTCCTCAAAGAGCTGAGCTCAGTTATTTCAAAGCCTTTATTTCCAGTTTTTTTGGGACTCTTTAGTCACTGGCAAGGTACCGATGGTTTGGCGTAAGGCCAATGTGGTTCCTATCTTCAAAAAGGGAGCAAAGTCATTACTAGGTAACTACAGACCAGTTAAGCTACGTACACACTTCCAATTATTATCGTTAGTAAACGAACGA